>NC_142790.1:24287506-24350006 GCF_988280905.1 Pimephales promelas
ATTACGTAGTCTAAATCTGGAGTACCGGGGAGCGGAAATTGTGTCTCCTTGTAATCACCTGCTTGTCCATACCAGCACGTTTCATTCAAACTCCGCACCTACCTTCAGGGGTCAGGGGCTAGAGAGAGGTCGATTACCATGACAACCGCAGTCCGAGCTCCAGCACGCTTCGACATTTTGCACCAGCCCATGAGTTGGCCGTGTCACATCCGATGAATCACGGTGCACAGCCATGGCAGTGCGCTACAAGCATGTAGGAACAGTCTCGCTGATGAAGTTTGAGTGGATTATGTTCAAAGCCTGTGTAACAGCCCCAATCAATGCGATGTACTGCGCACACGCAAACATCCAAACAAATAACAGCGCCTCCTCTGTCATCTCATTTCTCTCTCCCTCTCTCTCTCTCTTGCAGAGCTGCGTGAAGCTAGAGAACAATTTTGATGACATCAAACACACGACTCTGAGTGAGCGTGGAGCACTTCGGGAAGCGGTGAGGTAAGACCAGGTCACCATGGCAACAGTCACAGATGTGGCGCAGACCAAAGTACTGGTGGTGGTGGTGGTCGTGGGTGATTGGGGGAAGTCATTCTTCATTATTTGGGGAACAAATGAGTTTATTGCTAGCGTTCAGTCAGCCTCTCGAAGGTATTCATTTGTGCGAGGAGAAGACGTCCCTTAGGGCTCCAGATCAGCTATATGGCGTCAGAACAAACCGCGCTCGGCTAACCTGTCAATGTTTAATTTGACTCTCTGGAGCACGTTATCGGCCGTGGTGTTTATGCTTGTCTCTTTCTCTTTAGTGCAAAGGCAGCACCTCTAGTATAATTGCTCATACTTCTATACAAACTATCACTATGTATTCAGCGTTGACATATTATAACTCATTTGTCCAGTCACTTGTGGCATTAGATCAAATGCTAGTGTTTGATGATGAGTTTATTCATTTCTGCCACTTCAACAAAGAATTAAATGGGACCTATTATGCAAAATTCACTTTTATGAGGTGTTTGAACACCTGTGTAAACAGCCAGCCTATAATGGTAAATATCCACCCACTTCTTTTTTCTAATCCCCATAATTCATAAACAGTAGCCGCGTTTCCATTACCCTTCAAATTGCTAATTGAAAATACGCCCAATGGAAACACGTCAATTCTGCGAAAACTCCCATATATTGCTCGCATGGTTTTTCAGGCAATTTGAAAAAGGAATATTTCGCAAAACTGCAATGGAAACAGCTTTTTCACATATACAGTTCACCTGACAGATGTTTGGGCAGAAGATGAGATTAGTTTTTCATTAAAGCTGCAGTCCGTAGTTTTTCCTCTTTGTCGCCATCTCTGTTCGAAATCTGCAATTGCAGTTATTCGTGGAATTATCAACTTTACGTGGGTTGTGCCTCGGCACGGCACAGCGTGGATGAAACCAATGTGTTGAGGAGAATGTGCGGCTGTTGTAGGGTTGGGTATCGTTTGAATTTGAACGATTCTGATTCCGATTCCTTGTTTCGATTCCGGTTCCTAACGATTCTCGATTCCGATTCTTTTAAGAGGCAGGGTCAAAAAATTTTAGCTAACCTTGCTAACCAACGGTCTTTCTGATGGAAATACTCCTTCTGTCACAAATACTTGTCACAAATTTTGCATTTTGCCGAGATTTCATTAATTTTTAGAAAAGTGAAGCCACACTTTGGACCGCCGACGTAAGCAACTCATGTTCGACTCGCGCGGTTATGCCAACACTTCCGGTAGACCCTTCTTCGTTGGTGTTGTTCAGTGGTTTCTTCTTCCGCTCGGCGGACTGTGAATATCGAAACTAAGAATCGAAATTTTAACTTTTGAACGATTCCGGGAAAAACGAAAAGTTAGTCCCGGTTCCAATCGATACTCGATTCTCGATACCCAACCCTAGGCTGTTGGAATCACAGATCTTACTTTTTGAAAGTATGACCAACATAAGAATTTTCTCAGAAAAAATGTCATCTGGATAAAGTTTCATCACTCGGATAAAAACAGTAGAATTATGTTGATTGTTTATTTTGTGACGACTAGTTCAGTCATTTGTGGCACTTAAAGATTTTAGGTTATACTGTGACATTTAGTTGACCTGTTTAGTTTTTTGATGACTTGTTCAGTCATTTATGTTACTTAAAGGGAAACTTAGGTAAAACGGTGGCATTTAGTTGACCTGTTAAGTTTGTGAGGATTAGTTCAGTCATTTATTAGGACTTTAGATAAAACGGTGACTAGTCAGCGGACTGACTAGTCAGTCATGGCACTTAGATATTAGAGGTTATACAGTGAGACCTGTTGAGTTTTTAATCATTTCTGCCATTGAAATTAAATTTTTTTTTTTTTAGAAAATACGGTGGAATTTAGTTGAGCTGTTCAGATTACGTGGCACTTAAAGAATTTAGGTCATGTGGTGACAGGAATCTTTAAATCAGCGCAGTGACCTCATCATCACTAAAATAGCTAAGCAGGTTGTTCATCATCGTTCGTTCTTTGGACAGCCTACAACTTCTTTGAATATAAAGTAGCTTTTAAAGTGACTACATTAAAGTCCTGTATATTTAAAAAATAATAAGAGTATTAAATTAATTTCTCATCCACTTTCATCTCACTGATCCACTGTGCAAGAATAGATTTATTGAGGAGTGTGTTGAGATGACAGAATCCGGTGTTCGCAGTGAGCGTTATAAAAATCTCTCCTAATCTGCTTAGCTTCATTAGAAGAGATCGAGGAGGATTACAGTGAACTGCATGTATATGAACATAATTCCTAGCAATATTTAAGCGGCTCATAGATAAATACATCATCAGGGATGCACAAACAGCAACAAAAAAAGCAATTAATTAAACTCCCTTCATGGAAAATTATCCGTCAGTTGCCAGCCTTATGAATTATTGCCAGGTTGTGGTAATTGGCTGAATATATGGCAAAGGTTATGACGGCATGCATATACGGGAGCGTGCTCATACATGCAAATGTAAATGCCAATACATTGACGTCTGTGTGCCTCAAATTTCAAGTTGTAACAATCTAATAGTTCTATAAGATGCAAGAAACAGTATAATAAGTTATGAAGGATTTGCAGGTGAAATCAAATTGAAGTGTGGTTTTGTCTCATGGGATTCATCTGATGTCACGCTGTTGCCCACCTCAGTCTGCCAAAGTAAAAACGATTTTACCTGCTAATTAACAAGACAAAAACAAAATAGAAGGATAATATGATTAGAAATGCTAGAAAAAAAGGAACCGAGCTTATATCTGACCCTGTGGTTGGCTGGCAGGGTGGCTGAGGTGAGGCACAGATTGGTGATGATGGAAAAGGTTCCTTTCCTCAATTACGCCTGTTCCAGGGCGTTCAGCGCATAATCACACGGAAATAAGCCTGCGACATGACTTTAATTGAGGAAGTTAACAAGGTTAGCTACACTTTACCAATTTCACACCGCACAAATCACTCCGCAGACCTTCAGAATGAATATCCAGAAACCTTTTGCCTAAAAACAAGTGCAGGAGAATAAATTTAGGCAATCATGTCATTAATCTCCTGATGGAAATGGGAAAGTAGCAGATCCTTGTCTTACGCTCTCAAAGATAAAGGAAGCAATATAACATAGCTTAACTGTTCTTCTGGTGTGGCACACCTGGTGTACTCAATTTTCTTTTGCTGGGGAAAATTAAGAGCCCAATTTAACGTTCAAGTCGTGAGTTGGGTTCACACACCTTTTGAGCGCTAGATTTACACTACATTCAAAAGTTTGCTAAATTTATATGATCAAAAATACAGTAAAAACTGTAATATTGTGTGATATTGTTACTATTAATTTAAAATGTAATTTATTTCTGTTCTGAATATTTAATCTGTTCAAAGCAACATTACTTCAGTCTTTAGTGTCACGTGATCCTTCAGAAATCATTCTAATATGCCGATTTGGTGCTCGAGAAACATTTCCCTTTAATAATTGATGTTTAAAACTGCTGATTGTTCCCTCCCCCCAGAATTCTTTGATGAATATATTTCTTTAATTTATTGCGATTAATCCCATTTTTGTTATATTATAATCTTTTCACATAGAAACTCCGAATTCATGTAGAACAACATATAGACTGTATGTTAAATATTTGTTTAATGTCATCTTTTCATAAATGAAGGCCAGTATCGCCTATACCAATACTGTTACTGATGTCTCTATGAATTTTTTCTGTTCAATTTTAGCCATTAATTATAGCCATTCAGCATTACAGTATAATAATAATAATAATTCATTACATTTATATAGCGCTTTTCTCAGCACTCAAAGCACTTCACATACTGTAGAAGGGGGACCACCACCAACTCTGGTGGTGTTTTCAGTATAATTGAAAGTAATATTTTTTTTAACCTTTATCAGGCTTGAAAAAAAAAAACTTTTAATTTAAGTGAACTTAAAACAATCTTCACACAAACCCAGTGTTATAAATGTCATATTTACCTGTGCACTTTAATATATCGAGGCTCAACGCTAAGGATTTTTTTCTATTGGCCCAGTCACACCAGTTGAGTTCAGATTTTTACTTGCCCTGTCAAAGAGCACAAAAAAAGTTATTGCTTTCATTGATTTTGACCCTTGTAATCTTGTAAACAGGTAGGAAATATACAGAAATTGAATAAAGTTATCAAACCCTTCAGTCTTCACTGCATAAATTATAAATTAAACATAGAATAATGCTTATTAAAGCTACAAAAGTTATTCAGTCAAGAGAAGTGAGTGATTTTTTTTAAGTAACTTTCATTTCTTTAAGTAACATTAATGACTAACAGCAGGAGGTTTATTAGGCTGCTGTCACTTTAAGACCTGCCGCACATGACGCACATTTACTCACATCTCTACACTCATTAAGACTTTATTTAATTCATTTAAGACTGTGCTTACAAGATTGCCCGACAAAATGGTGATTTTGGCCTCATTTTGTGTGTTTTTTGTCCATTCAAGTGAGAACGAGAACTGAATGCAGTACAGTCCTCTTTTGTGTTTTATCGCGATTGAATGGTTTAAAAGCATTTGCATAAATAAGAGCGTGATCATATAATGTTACACTAGCTAAACGATGATCGGGCAAAATTTGATGCTGCATTAATTGCGTTAAATATTTTTAACTTGTTAAACTGGAAAAAAAATAGAAGATAATTTCAGACACTGGGAAAGATAAAAAATGCCTTGAGTAGAAAACAAATATAGATCAGCTCGGAGTTTGTCTGTTTCAGCAAGCTAAACTTATTTCCTTTTCCTGTAAAGATGGCACTTTCCTGCAGAGTGTGTCTGTAAACTCAGCAAGAGAAAGAGTGAAAGATGTCGTAGGCAAGCACCTGTTATCTAAGCAAGCAAGATCTTTTTTAATTCTTTTTCGAGCTCCAGGCACTGATTTCCAGACTCAGACCCCAGGTGTCGAGTGGATGTGGTCTCACAGGTCACAGTGAAGGTCACGGGTACGGTGTCCAGTCGCAGCATTAGTGGAGGGGCTAATGAATGCTCGGCCATGCCTCGCTTCCTGTAGCGCTTCGTATTATTCAAAGCTCTCTCCGTATCAGTCAGCAAAACCGCGCCCGTACTGTCACAACGCTGAGGGATAGCCACCCGTTCCCTAAACGCAAGCTTATGACTCACACGGATGTAACGGCAGTCATCCGTCTGCGCTCTGATTTGCTCTGATTGTCCACCGGGCCGCGCGCCGGGCGTCGTTAACCCCTCTGTCACTCCGGAGAGAGAGTGATGAACTTGGCTGAGGGTAAACATTGCCCTTAAAGCATCTCCACACACATCCAATAGATATATGAATTTCAATTGAATTTCAAATGGTCCGGACCTTGAGAGGACTTCAGGTGACCTTTGTCAATGCTCCACTGTAGGGGAGAGCGCTTATATATTCAACCCCCTCGAGCGCAGGGATCAAGGCTGAAGATTCACCTTCAAAATGACATCAGGGCCTTTGCGGGTTTCTTTTTTCTTTTTCAAAATAGTGAATTTTTCTTCAGTTAATCCTGAAACGAGTGTCGCTTTTTTTCTGGACAAAACTTCACAGTGTCTCTTATCACACACTGTAATGGGCATGAATGATTTATGGAATCAGACATGGAAGGTTTTTACTCCAAAAATGATTAAACAATTTAAAAACAACCCCATAGACATCCGAATTTGAGGTTAACCACCCTAAAAACTGTGTTGTTTTAGTAATATTTATATACTATCATGGTATTTATTAATAAAACAGTGTTATTTTAGTATTATTTCTATACTAATATAGTATTTATTAAATGTTGTGTAAATTTTTTTACTTTTAAGTTATACTTTTTAATTATAAGTGCTTTTAATTTTATATTTTAATTTGACTAAATGTAGTACTCTAAAATCGTTGAAGTAAATATTATTTATTGTTTTATTTATACCCTTTCAAATGTGTATATTTTGGATTGTTAGCAGATTGTATATTAGAAATGTAATTTTGATAAATATACAGTAGTATTGCTGAAAATTTTGGAATATTAAGGTAGTGAACAAGTACAGCCTCTTAAATAATGCTGGTTCATGTCTTTAAGTGTGTTAAAAAAACTTTTTTATAAAGCGATGGCAATTAATTAAACATTGAGCTAATAAATAAATATAAATATATACAGGATATGTAGGGGATAGTTATATATATAAATAATAAATTATATATATAATTTTGTAATTTAATATATAAATAAATTTAATATTTATAATTTATATATAGCCTAAATGTAATTTTGGTAGTTTGACATTTTTACTGTTTGTTATATTTCAATGTCCTTTTAGTTCATTTGCTGTTTTAGGCTGTAAGTAACTTTGATATAACTGAATACATTTGGCGAAGTGATATGGAACTGTAATGCGGTCAAAACCGTCCTGGAACTACTTTAGCCATGCGTTTCTCGTGCATTTCCTATCAAATAACTGCCCACCTTGGAATGCTTGTCAATCAATCAGAATCAAGCATTCAACAGCCCGAAGTAAAACTTATATTCGTGATTTGTATGTTGTCTGATATCTGATCATAACTACAAACAATGTTGTAGTATCAGTGCAAAGGCCTGCTCTCACTGGACCATCTGAGAGTCTTTAATTGGTCAAAAACACAAGTGTCAATTAAGATGACAGGTGAAACCGTGAAGCAGGCATGTACATTTAACCTCACTCGTCCACTTTGACAGATCCTACATTCTCCTATCACCATAGTAGCCAGACATTTGATTCGGTTTAACTTTAAATACACCAAAGGGGAAAAGGGGATTTCTGACTGATGGTTGCATCCTTGAAAATAGTGTGAACGGTGTGTTCTTGTCAACTGCATGGGCATTTTTATAGCTAGATTAGCTACAGCTGGATTAGGGAAATTGAACATCTATAACGTGGGCTACACCTTTTACTGAAATGACAGCTTTGAGTGATGTGTCAATCAAATGCATATGATGCTTCAGGCTGAGATCTGTGCGCACACACACACACAGAGCCATGCAGGTCTCTCTTCATTTTTCAGTGTGCTGTGTTTGCAGCTGTTGGTTATCCCCCTGATCCCAGACAGACCCGGGCCGGGTGGTTTTGACAGTTCTGACGGCCGCTGTCCTAACCCTCAGTGCACAGAGTAATCTCACCTCACCTGGCGCTCTCTTCCCACCTGTCCCCAGCTGAGCTGCATTGCTGACATCATTAAACTTGCATCCAGATGCCCGAGCAAACTGACACAGCTGTGTCTATCGGACAAGAAATATTCAACACTGCATACTCCTAGTTCAGCCTGTGCCTTGGATAGGAGTTAACATTGTGTTGTAAAACGAAGCACTTTTAATATTTGTTTTGATTTGAAGTTTAGAGTTTCTATTTTTATTTTTTAGGATAGTACAGAAGAGAATAAATGGAGAAAAGAGGAGGGAAAAGATTGCAAATTGGATTTGCACTGCAATTAACCACTAGTTTAAAAAAGACTGTTAAAAACAGCAACAATTGAATAGCATTCATCCATCCATCCATCCATCCATCCAGTATATAATATACTTTGTTCTTCCATCCATCCATCCATCCATCCATCCTTCCATCCATCCGTCCAGTATATAATATACTTTGTCCATCCGTCCGTCCGCCCATCCATCCATCCATCCATCCATCCATCCATCCATCCAGTATTTAATGTACTTTGTTCTTTCTTCCATCCATCCATCCATCCATCCATCCATCCATCCATCCAGTATTTAATGTACTTTGTTCTTTCTTCCATCCATCCATCCATCCAGTATATAATATACTTTGTTCTTCCATCCATCCATCCATCCATCCATCCATCCATCCATCCATCCATCCGTCCAGTATATAATATACTTTTTCCATCCATCCATCCATCCATCCATCCATCCATCCATCCATCCATCCAGTATTTAATGTACTTTGTTCTTTCTTCCATCCATCCATCCATCCATCAAGTATATAATATACTTTGTTCTTCCATCCATCCATCCATCCATCCATCCATCCATCCATCCATCCATCCGTCCAGTATATAATATACTTTGTCCATCCATCCGTTCGTCCGCCCATCCATCCATCAATCCATCCATCTGTCCAGTATATAATATACTTTGTCCATCCATCCATCCATCCAGTATTTAATGTACTTTGTTCTTTCTTCCATCCATCCATCCATCCAGTATATAATTAACTTTGTTCTTCCATCCATCCATCCATCCATCCATCCTTCCATCCATCCGTCCAGTATATAATATACTTTGTCCATCGATCCGTCCGTCCGTCCGTCCGTCCGCCCATCCATCCATCCATCCATCCATCCATCCATCCATCCATCCGTCCGTCCAGTATATATTATAGTTTGTCCATCCATCCATCCATCCATCCATCCATCCATCCATCCATCCATCCATCCATCCATCCATCCAGTATTTAATATACTTTATTCTTTCTTCCATCCATCCATCCATCCATCCATCCAGTATATAATATACTTTGTTCTTCCATCCATCCATCCATCCATCCTTCCATCCTTCCATCCATCCGTCCAGTATATAATATACTTTGTCCATCGATCCTTCCGTCCGCCCATCCATCCATCCATCCATCCATCCATCCATCCATCCGTCCGTCCGTCCAGTATATATTATAGTTTGTCCATCCATCCATCCATCCATCCATCCAGTATATAATATAATTTGTCCGTCCATCCATCCATCCATCCAGTATTTAATATACTTTATTCTTTCTTCCATCCATCCATCCATCCATCCATCCAGTATATAATATACTTTGTTCTTCCATCCATCCATCCATCCTTCCATCCTTCCATCCATCCGTCCAGTATATAATATACTTTGTCCATCCGTCCATCCATTCGTCCGCCCATCCATCCCTCCATTCATCCATCTGTCCAGTATATAATGTACTTTGTTCTTCCATCCATCCGTCCAGTATATAATATACTTTGTCCATCCATCTGTCCATCCATCCATTTTATGAATAGCTGTTGGCTCTCTCTGCATTTTTCTTCTACTCTAGATTCTTTCAGTGCTGCATTCGGCAGGGATTTTAAATCCTTTGTTGTATTGCTGGAAAAAAAAAAAAAACCTTATTAAAAGATACAATTTGCCCCAACCCCAAGATTAAGAACAGAATTATTAGTTTCTTCAAGAAAAAGTGAAGAGTTGAATTTGTGGCGACAACTAATTCATAAAGGTAAGCAGTCATTAAAATGGCAAATCCTGGGAGGCCTAGGTTTTTATTGAATTGTACTTTTCCATTTTGGGTTCATTTTGGTTCAGATATAATGAAAACAATGAATTGGGAGATTAGCTTACTGCACTTTCTAGAACCCCATAATACTCTCATCATGGAAAACATTCAAACGCTAGATTATTACTCAAGTAAAACGATAAGGTAGGAAGCAGAAAGAGGCGGGAGAATAAATCCGCTTGCAGTGGTCCTCTAATCAACAGCTCCTTTCATTTGAACGCACTGGATTATTTTTAGGAGGGTAATAAAGAATACAGAAAGCAAAGAAAGGAGAAAAAAAATTGTGTATGCATTTGATTGTGTTACAGCTCAGAAAAGCCACCGCACTGTATCTAATGCACTGCACCGCTAGGCAGTCTTTTCCTGAGCGCCGCTCTCAAAGCCCAGCTGAATTGCTGTGACCTAGAGCAATTCTTGAACAAATAAGATTGCCTTCGTGTGTGCATTATTTTCTGTTGACATTTGCTAAGCGCTTGGGCTGCTGGCCAGGGGAGACGGATGAGGGTCTAAAATGTGTCTGGATGTGCCGTGTCTTTAATGTTACCTTGGGAGGAGAAAAAAAGACAATGGTATTCCTGTCCACAGTCATAGCGCAGAGCCCCGGCGTGTCAGAGGAGGGAATAGGTTATTTTATTCTCACTCTTTCTCGTTTTCTCCCCCCACCCCCGCTATAGTTTTTGAAAAGAGAGACAAAAACACTCGGCAATCATCAACTGAAGGTGCCCCTCTCACAGGTCCTCAGTTTGATCTGTTGGGTCTCATATTTATCAATGTGTTCATACGGTTTTGACCTGCCGTGGAACAGCTGTTTCCTGGGTCATTTTTTAGCTTTTCATTATGTCAACTTTATATTATTAGTCAAGGTTTTTTGCACCAAAACAGTCTTCATTTAGTTTTGAAAACTGACTATGCTGACTTCACACTGCACGATTTTCAAAGTTGTCGGGTTACTGTTCTTTTCACATTGCATGACTATCTGGGGTAACATTCGGTTGCTGGCGTGTTCACACTCGACGATGGCTCGGCGACAGGAGGTTTCACACTGCATGACTTTACAACAGAAAGAATCGCTGACAACTTCTGTCTGGTCCACAATTTTCATTTCACACGTGAAACAAACACACGTGAGAAGTGATAAGAAAATGACGCAAGATCAAGCGTGCATGAGACCGAAATTGTTATTAAAAATGATATATGTTATATATCATATTAAAATATCATGTTATATGTGTTATTAAAAATTATAGCCTGCGAGAAGGTCGCGATCCAAATTGTCTGCGCTGATTTGCTGCGAAAAGGAGAAAAAGGTGCCTGTGATTTTGGCAATTTTCTGAGATTTCACAAAACCTGTTGGCGAGCGAAAATCGGGACTAAAATAGTTCAATGTGGACCCGACATTAGAAATAAACGAGCAGGTTTTTTTGTTGAAGTACCTTGCAGGATTCTATGTGAAAATGTCCTCTGTTATGATTGGCTAAACCGGAGTATTTCACACTGTTGCTCATTAGGGCAAGCCAAGTTGCAGAATAATGAATAGGTGTTGATTTCTACATGTGGACGTGGCTGTGATGTCATTCTACAGGTCGACTAATAAGGGGTTTTCAGTGAGAACAGAATATCTAAAGGCCTGTGCAATGCACATTCATGGTATAGACCTTTTTGCAAGATGTAAACAACACTGGTCCAGAAGCACTTCCTGTTTCAGTTTTTTAACACTACATAAACGTAGGCATAAAATACAACCAACAGAACATATACAACTGAATCAAAAAGTTAAACAAACATCTTTAAGAGGTTTTCTTTGCATTTGAAATAGAGAAACCATTTACAAACTGAAACAGGAAGTGTTTCTGGACAAGTGTTGTTTACATCTTGCAAAATGGTCTATACTTTAAGGGATTGGACTTTTGGAGACATGAACTAAAAGCCACAAAACTCCAATTTTGCAAGGTCTTCAAATATATTTACAGGGGTTGGAAAATGAAACTGAAACACTGGCCAATGTTGGAGGTTTCACTTCTATATGCCTGGCGGCCAATCTTCAGAGTGAAGCACGGGTGGATCAGTGATGGTTTGAGCTCCAATATCATGACAATCCTGAGTATTTGATGGACACGACACTGCCGAGGACTACCAAACCCTTCTGGAGGATCATGAGCACCTGATGCTCAAACCGTGTATCAGCATGATCATGCACCAACACAAAGATGAAAGTGACGTTGAACATGCACAGTCACCAGATCTAAATATTATTGAGGTGTTTTGGAGGAGCGAGTCCACCAGCATCATATAGTGACCTGGACACTGTTCTGGAAGAGGAACGGCCCATAATCCCTCCGGTCACTGTGAAGGACTTTTATCTGTCATTCCCAAGATGAATTGGTGCTGTATTTGGATGCCAAATGAGGCCCTCACCATACTAACAAATTATTGTGTTGTAAAACCAGGTATTTCAGTTTAATTGTCCAACCCCTGTATATTTTATTTTGGTAATATACTAATATACTTTCATTTGGGATGCATTAAATTGATCAAAAGTGACAGTAAAGCCTTTTACGTTGTTACATTTTTTTTTTTACATTTTTTTTTTTACTTTTTATTCGTCAAAGAATTCTGAAAACAAATGTATCACATTTTTCACAAAATAGTAAGCAGCACAACTGTTTTCAACATCAAAAATAAGAAATGTTTCGTGAGTAGCAAATCAGCATATTCAAATGATTTCTGAAGGATCATGTGACATTGAAGTCTGGAGTAATGATGCTGGAAATTTTTTAAAGAAAATATGATTTTGTGGAAATATTAAACAGTTGCTATAGTTAAGAAGTGTTTTCTATGGTTAAAAAAAATATTTTGATGTTCAATTATGAAGACAATCAGCTGAATAAATGTCATTTGATTACTTTTCTGGATGATACTTCAAACTATTACAAGTAGGGTTGGGTATCGAGAATCGAGCATCGATTGGAACCGAGACTAACTTTTCGTTTTTCCCGGAATCGTTCAAAAGTAAAAATTTCGATTCCTAGTTTCGATATTCACAATCCGCCGAGCGGAAGAAGAAACCGCGAACAACACCAACGAAGAAGCGTCTACCGGAAGTGTTGGCATAACCACGCGAGTCGAACATGAGTACCTTATGTCGGCGATCCAAAGTGTGGCTTCACTTTTCTAAAAATAACGAAATCTCGGCAAAATGCTAAATTAGTGACAAAAGGAGTATTTTTACAGAAGGAGTATTTCCTTCAGAAAGGCCGTTGGTTAGCAAGGTTAGCTAAACTTTTTTGACCCTGCCTCTTAAAAGAATCAGAATCGAGAATCGTTAGGAACCGGAATCGAAACAAGGAATCGGAATCGGAATCAGAATCGTTCAAATTCAAACGATACCCAACCCTAATTACAAGTCATAATCACTACCATATATTTGTTTCAATAAATGGTCTGGATGGACTGAGGAAATGGTTGATTTAACCTTTAGAGTATAGATACATGATACATGATCGTTAATACATTTGGGCTAACGTATTCATTGTACAGGAAGCTGAATATGAACCACTGCACCGTTTCATGTTCTACATGCATATTTTGCAAGAAGCACACAGCGATGATCATAACAGATGATATATCGCTGATTTGGAAGACTGCCTTTTCCTTCACAATAAGCAGAGAGGAACGAGAGCGAGAGAAATATTTCTGCGAGTGTGGCTTTATGTCTTCCCGCAGCTGCTCGGTGTCCCCTCTCTGTATTAATCATCTCTGTGCAGATCAGAAGTGCGATAGGCCCGGCATCCTCCGAGACTAGCCTTCATCTCACCGTCAAAGCCCACTCCAGACCCTCTCCCAGACGAAGACTCCTGCAATATCCCTAATCCTTGAGGCTAAGGATAATTTATGATCAAATAAAAGAAAAGCAGGTCAAAACTAATGTCACATTATGATCAGCCACCCTGGTTGATAAAAGCGGGACTGGGACGGTAGCGTTGTGTGGTCCTCTGTGGCGTCGGTACCTGGCCGCTGCACTACAGTAATTACCCCACTGTCACCCCGGTAAGTGGTATTAATGGCAGCCTTGTGCACTCTAGTCCGCGCTGAGCTTGGAGAATAGTGAAACGGGATTATTATGGGCATCCAGCTGCGCGTGAATCTAAACGTGCAGGTGTTACATGAGCTTTTGTGTGCTTTTTCTTTCCACACACACACACACACAAGTTGTGCGCTTCACGTCGAAGACGACGGGGAGTCTTTTCTCCCCCCTTCTTGTTTCCGTGTCTCCTTTCCTGCCTCGATTTGCTCCGTTCCCGGTGCGCGTCTCCCCCCTCCTCTGCTCATTGTAAAGGAAAAAGCACTCTTCCAAATTACTGATACATCATCTGAAGTCATTAGTGTGGTGCATTTTTAAACAGCTGTGTGTTTGTAAAATGCGGAATAATGATTGTGAGCCCTCTTTCGTTTCCCAGCAGCCCCAGTCGGCTGCCTCCTGTCACACGTCATTCACATCCAGGGGCCAAACGCACCACATCCATTCTGATTGGGCATGAATATTTAATTGGGCGGCTCCAAATGATCCTATTTGTCATTCAAAACTGGTGTGTCATCAATATGGCGTCTTTGAGATGTAGTTGCTGGGAGAAAAGTCCTCCGGCACAAAAGCCCGGGATTGATTTCCTCTGGGTGCCGTAGAGTGTTTGTAATTGGCTGGAATGTGCCGTTCCAGTGGGGCGACGGCACAAAGTTCTGCTCCGAGTCTCTGTTCTTACTGTAAATAACTTTACTTAGCATTGCATGTGAGGAAATTCAAGCATGATCTCGTTTTCTTTCAGATGTCTGAAGTGTGCTGATGCACCGTGTCAGAAAAGCTGCCCGACTAATCTGGACATAAAGGCCTTCATTACTAGTATCGCAAACAAGGTATGTTGCCTGTCTACAAGTTGACTTTCTTCATAAATGTTTTTGGTCTGATTGCGCATTATTCTTCTGATTTTGTAATGTTTCATCAAATTGTAAGAGCGTACAGACTCCTTCACAGACTAGGCCATGTGCGCTGTTAGATGTTAACGAAACCTGCAGATTCTACTCCATTTTTATGGAACTGAACTTCCATCAGTTTGAATGTTCTTGTTAGTTTGAACAAGTATTAAAGTAATTTACTATATAATTTATTTTAAAATGGCCAACGGGCTTTAGTTTATTATTATTATTAAAGGAGTCGTTCACTTTTGAAAAAACATTTTTGCTGATAATTTACTCACCCCCACGTCATCTAAGATGTCCATGTCTTTCTTTCTTCAGTCGAAAAGAAATTAAGGTTTTTGATGAAAACATTCCAACATTTTTCTCCATATAATGGACTTCAATGGGAACCAAATGGTTCAAGGTCCAAAAGACAGTTTCAGTGCAAACTGCAAACTGTTCAACGGGCTTTAAACGATTCCAGATGATAAATTAGTGTCTTATTAAGCGAAACGATCGCTCATTTAATAAATAAATAACAAAGTTTAAGTTTTATAAGCTCAAATGGTCGCCTTGCTCTGTTCTGTGACGCTCCTGTTCGAAGTCGTTTATCAAAATGAACAAATCTCTTTTCCGAGTCATTTGGTTCATTCAACGAACATAACGAATGAATTGACTCGGAAAGAGATTTGTTCATTTTGATGAACGAGTTCGAACAAGAGAGTCAAGAACGTGCATCGCAGTACAGAGCAAGGCGACCATTTGAGCTTATAAAACTTAAACTATTTTTTTTTAAGTGAGCGATCATTTCACTTGATAAGACCCTTATTCATCGTCTGAAATCGTTTAAAGCCCTTTGAACAGTTTGCAGTTTGCACTGAAACTGTCTTTTGGACCTTGAACCGCTTGGTTCCCATTGAAGTCCATTATACGGAGAAAATCCTGTAATGTTGTCATCAAAAACCTTCATTTCTTTTCGACTGAAGGAAAGAAAGACGTGGACATCTTGGATGACATGGGGGTGAGTAAATTATCAGCAAAAGTTTTTTTTGAAAAGTGAACAACTCCTTTAATAATAATAATAAACTAAAGCCCCGTTGGCCATTTTAAAATAAATTATATATTATATACTCCTTTAACATATTTTGTTATGTTAAATTGTAATGGCTTTTTTGTTTTGTTTTGTTTTAAATAGGCAATGTTCTTAAATTATTATTATTTTTTAAATTATTTAGCCTTTAGTTTACATTATATTGTAATCTAGCAAACACACGTTTAGCTATTTCTTATTGCTAGTTGGTTGAAGGTCACACTAGGAATAGGGGTTATTTTCATTTTAAAAAGCATTTTATTGGGCATAAATTCCTATTATAGCTCTATGCACAGGATGAGTCATCTGTATTTCCGGTCCATTTTTGTTCAGGTAGAAAAAGAGTATTTTAAATGCATATATCTAGAAAAAGCTCAAATGTTAAGGAGTGCACTCGCATATAGATGCTAACAGACATGGACGAAAAGCCACAAAACTTTTATTTTCATTTCATGGGTTCTTTTAGCTTCTAAAAGCCGGATATAGAAAGCCAGCTAGATCAGGGATACATCAGCCCAGTAACAAACAGCAAAACAAACAGAAAGAACTATTATCTAACTCATCACATTTCATATATTTCCCTTACGTTGTACAACAGGTTCCTAATATAAGATATGTAACTTTCATATCAAATATACTTCTGCAGAGAAAGGCATTTTTTATTATGGTATTAATGTTTACATTTCATATGGTATGAAAATGAAATGTCATTTTCTTCATGCGTTGTTTTTTTTCTCTTTCCTTTTGTAGTGTGCTCTTGGGATGATTAGATTTTTTTTTTTCAAACAGACTCCTGGGATTTCAAATGCTTCTACATAAGTCACTTCTTACATATGAAAGTCTTATTCTATCTCACAAGTTCTTCATGTAGTTTATTTAGTTAAAGAAATGCATTTCATCCTATTTTTTTTTTTTTTTTGGATCCTATGCTTTAGGATCAAGATTTAACACAGTCAATGGGCAGCCAAGTTAGGTTACACTTTAAATGAGTGCAGAATTCTCACTATTAACTACAACTTTTGCTTCAATAAACTCTTAATCACTGCTTATTAATAGATAACAAGGTAGTTAAGTTTTGGTGTTGGGTAGGATTAAGGGATGTAGAATAAGGTCTTGCAGAATAAGGCATTACTATGTAATTAATAAGTACTTATAAACAGCAAATATCCTAGTAATATGCGCTACTTCATAGTGAGAATTGGACCCAATTGATTCTTTTTGATTCCCAGTTTTCTATTCTAGAAATGTCAAAACATTTATTACAAACATATTTATTCTGTCTTTTTTTTTTTTTTGTTGTTGTTATTTCCATGAGCAAAAATCCACAGCCTAACATTTTCCTATGGTTTTACAACAAAAACAACTGGACTAGCTAATATAATTCAAACATTGTTAAAGACAAGTAAACAGTATTTCAGTGTCGGCAGTGTATCTCATTCGGTCTCTTGTATGTTACGCAGTGTTGGGTAAGTTCACTTTCCACATGATCTAGTTCAAAGTTCAGTTCACACATTTTAAAATGAACTAGTTCAGTTCATCGTTCATACTTAAAAAAATCATCTAGTTCATTTATAGTTCTGTTTTTCAAAATGTTGCAAGCTTTTTTTTATTATTATTATTGCCACAATCCATATACAACCACAGACAACAATAATTTTATCGACGGGCAGTTTGCACAGAAATGTAAGATTTTTCCCACCCTCACCGACCTCGTCATAAAATCCGTTTAAATGATCATACGACGCCTCCTCACTCGCTGCTTTGTCGACGGCGGCGCGACACTGCTGGCTGGTGTTGCCAGATTGGGTGTTTTTTTCGCTACATATTAAGGCCTGTTTACATGTGGTTTACCCAGGTTTTTGCCTTGAAGGCTCTATAGAAATCTGGCACCATATTGTACGAAATTAAACTGAGAGAGCGTGCGTTCACAGACACCAGAATGAACACATTCACAGTAACTTTCATCAGTAGGGGTGCAACGGATCAAAAAACTCACGGATCGGATCGTTTCTCGGATCAGAGTCACGGATCGGATCATTTTTCGGATCAGCAAAAAAATAAAAAATAAAATAAAAGACAAGACAAGACAAATAAACATAGGTTTTGTCTTTTTGATTACTAACACTTTTAAATTGTGAGCGGTGAGAGCTATGTGACGATAACGGCGCTGTTTGATCTGATTGGTTTATAACTCTGCGCCGAATCGAAATGTTTCTTACTGGATCTCGTGGTGTTGATGTTATTAATTCTGAGGCGAATTCAATGGATTTCTTCACTGGATCTCCTGGTAACAGTGTTGCGTGAGCGAGATCGGCCCGCGACTGGCAAGTTCGGGGCTTTATTTTGTCAATGGATCGCTGCTGCTGCTCCACGGTCCTAATCATGAGTGGCGTATTTTCGTTCCACTTTCATTTTGTTTGCATTCGCTGCTAGGTAACGACTAAAGAGTCGATAGATCGCTGTAGGCATGTGCCGGTATCAAATTTTCATGCTGCGGTTAATTGATTGAGCTTTTATTGCGGTATACGGTATTATCACGATATTTTAATGAAATTATATTTCAAGAAAAACAGATGCATTGTGGGTCTCAAAAAAAAACCTCAACTTGTATCAATGTGTAATTGTGATTTTCAAAACATATGGTAAACTAAACCAAATTGTTTAAAGTTTAGTGACAACATGGTACAATGACTGGTAGGTTACTGTTTGTATTATTCAATTAAATTCTTGGATTTGATTTCAGTTTTAATTCAATATTGACTCATTTGGATAAATATTAGGCAGGCCTCAGTCTGTTAATGTTTCTCAAGAAAAAAAACCCTCACATAATGCTGTAAACATACAGAGAGAAATTAAATATAATATTTAGCAAATTACTCCTTGCTATTTTCTAATGTGCTGGTCATTAAATGGTTTTTCTGAGGTAAATGTAACGTTTTGACACAACTGTTCTCCTGCAGTGTTACTGACCTCTTTCCGTGTTTGAAAGACTGATTGATCGTTATTATGTACAAGTAAATATACCTTTCGGTAAGTTATACTGTATCTTTAAATAAAAACGAAAGTAAGATGATGATCGGTTTACTTGAACTGAGGAGCAACGATCTGTGATCAGAACCTAAGAGCTGATTTATCAACTTCAATTTATCAATAACAACTTTCATATCAAAAGTAACCTGCTCTGTCTAGTCTGTCGGTGTCAGTGTCCTCTTTGCTCTGTGATTTTTCTCTGTGTGAAAAGTGTCAAATGCGTTAAGCGCCTTTCAGACAGGAAGCGGAATGCGCGACGCTGGTTCAACGTTGCCCTTCAGATACAACGCGATTTGCTATTTTACAAATAAAAAGTTTAACTATTTTGAACTTTAACACCGGCGTGGTCGATGCAGGTCGACGCAGCAACAAAACATCCCTGCGCGTCGCGCGCGTATTCCGCGTCCTGTCTGAAAGTCAAGCTTGAGTCTCAAGCGGAATGTCTGAGAGTTGGCAGCCCTGCGGGGATAAATCGTCGGGAGCGTTCCGCCATGCTTCTTCATCATGTGAGGATTGTTTACATTAGACTAGTGCGCACTGTCGCAAGCACACAGTGCTTATACATGTGGGGATTGTTTACATCAGAGTGCGCGCGTGTTCTGCGCAGCACGCAGTGTTTGAGCGGTTGAAGGAAAATAAGCAGCTAATGCGCGCTCTAAAAGTCTAAATTCTAATCTATTATTTTCCACGGTATTTTGAAGAGCCCGCGATAACAATATCGTGCATATTCATTACCGCGATTTATCGCATTACCGAATACCGGCACATGTCTAGATCGCTGATTGCTCAGACGCACATCAGTTTGTGATATTTGTTTCCGTCTCCTTCCCACAGACGTTTACACGCGCAATTCTTGTCACGGATTCATTGACGCGCCCCTTCCACGCTTTACCATGCGTTTAACGTGTGGCAAATTTACTGGTCGCACATGTGCGACTGGATGTAAAATTCAGTGGCACACTCTCAAATTTTGGTCGCAGTCTGGAGCCCTGAAATGACGCGGGGCGTTCAAGCTTCTCCGTTCCTCCGCTCGCTATGCCGAAGCTGTGTGTTGACTGAACAACATGCGCACTTTTTTTTTTTTTTTTTTTTCATAATCAATCCGCGGATCACGTGTGTGCCGAACCGAAGACATTGATCCGAACGAATCACGGATCAATGATGATCCGTTGCACCACTATTCATCAGGCTCACGTTCGCCCCAAAATATGAACGCATTCAGGCACAACACTGATGTTACGTTTGCACGAGCAATTAGTCGCTGGCCGCAGTTCACTTAATGGCCACCGGTGTCGCTAATAAATAACAAGGGTTTCTGAATTCTACATATAGCCCCTTTAATGCTTAATAAAAAGAAATAAGGTTAGTTTTAAAAAGAAGTTACCATTGGGATTTGCCACATCTGGGTCAAAAAGCTTTCTCAAAAGTGTTACAGGAGGGCAGTATTTATCCACAATCGACCAAAAACTCTTTTCCCTTTTCATGATCCAATCAGTTCTTGATTTCATTTAGTCTCTAAAATACATCACTTTTCAGAAGTACAATGGCTTGTGTTTCACCCAGCTTAAGAAACTCAATTCAAAAATGTTGAATTGGCATATTCTAAATATGCTAAACACATCACGCTACAGGGATTATACCATCCATACTAAAAACATCACACAAGATGTCAGAACCCCCAGTTTTTTTTTTTTTTTTACAGTCTATGGTCAGACCTGAGCTCTTCATCAAGATGACAGACATTGCCATTGCAAAAGACGTAATTGTGACATCTATAGCCGGTGCAGAACTGCGGTGGTGAACTTAGAGTTATGCTTTTAATAAGAGATCTGCTGTTGGATGCCGTGAATTATTCGCAGGAAATAATGAGTTTTTGTGCTCATTTGTTTGACTTTTGTAGGGAGCGTTTTAAAGCTGCTCTACAGCTGCTCTTATGGATTCATTTCAACTGTGTATTTGAATATCAGTCATTCATTCGAAGCAGGAAAACTGACTTGTACAATCAGCCTTTGAATAAAGCCCATGCAAAATGTCTTTAACGCGTGTCGCTGCAACAACACCGTGTTTCTGTGCCGTTGTTCTGTCAAGGTTTCCGTCATACCGCGCATTCTGCGAATTTAGAGAGTACCATTGAGGCGTTCTGGCCTTAATTCAAGGCTGTCTGAAGAAGAGAGATGTTGTCTGCTTTTTTCAGAACTAGACACATGTCAGTCAGGGGGTGATTACTGTCAGAATGGGCTTGTTAGACAAGAGAGTGAAGGGAGAGAATGAAAAAAAGAGTACTGTGGTACTATCACAAAGTTTTTCTTCAACCTCTTATATGAATATAAGTGTTAAAAGTGATTTTTTTTTATTTAAAACTTTCAATGTTAGAAATGAGTAGTACTTTTGAAAGATGTTTAAAACATGAAGTCATTTCAGCTGCCTAATAAAAGCTGTTTCATTTTATTTTAGATGGAGCAGTTTGGGTGGGCAGATATTGTTGTGATCACATGACCAGCTAAATATTACTCACTTTATTTTGTTCACTATTGTTTGATTTTTTTTTCTCTTTTTGCATGTTCTTCTCCAATAAGAAGACCAGCCATGTAGATGGACTGAGATGCCTCATTATAAATCTTATTTTCACACAAGAGATAAGATAAGAAAAGAAAACATGATAAAAGACAGTAAACAAATGCCAATGAAAATAATATGTATTGATTACAGTTTATAATAACTTTCAATTTTATGTAAAACATTAGAACATATTATACAAGTTAGTTTGTAGTCAACTACAATTTTTGAAGATTTCGACCATTCATTCCAAGGAAAAAAGTCACTGTTCTTTTGTGATAAATAACGCAATAACACAACCTCAATATTCAAAATATCTGAAGCAAAACTTGCCTTTTCAAAAGCAAGCAATGTCAAAGCTTTATTCTTTTTTGACAGCATACACACAGCTATCTAGATGCATCTAAAAAACATTTTTATGTTGATGTTCACAGAATTATTATGGGGCGGCACGGACCATTTTGTCAGACAACCCGCTAGGTTTGACGTGTGGGATGGTGTGTCCCACCTCAGACTTGTGTGTTGGGGGGTGCAACTTGTATGCATCCGAGGAAGGACCCATCAACATTGGGGGACTGCAGCAGTTTGCCATTGAGGTAGGACTTTTTTCCATTATTTATTTATTGGACATGCGCAATACAGAGTAATTGCATAATTGGGAATAAGGCCATTTTGCATGTTAAATTCAAACCAGCAACTTCCACATGAGCATCATAACCCAACGAGCACTAACCACAGGGCCACAGCGGTATATATGTGGTTTGTTGGAAGAAAAATATGTCCTTTTCATTCTCCTATTTCCATTTTAGGTTTTATTCCAACTGAATTTGTATTATCATTTTCTAGCGGCTCACCTGAGTGAGAAGCCATGTATGCCGTAGGCCAGATGGATTAGATTTCATGTGAAGGAAAATTTGCAAAAAAAAAAAAAAAAAAGAGTAACTTTCAAGTGCTTAAGGGTCCGTTTATCTAAAAATTGCTGCATAAGAACTATTCCCTCGTGGTTTAGTGGAGTTAACCTGTTAGAAAAATGTGTATTCTTGTTTCTTTGGATCCCATATGCTGTCATGAAGAGCCTGTGTGGCGTGCCAGTGTTAATGAAGTCTCTCAGCACTAGTCGGCAGCAGTATGAACTCATGATGTGTGACATTCTCCACTGCCACAGACACTATTCGTCTCAGCGGCCCGGCCTTCTGCCACGACAAACGTCAGGATCACCATTTACAAAAGGGGAATAACTTGTCTCACGTCAATCAAGATGAGGTTAAACCAAAGGAAGCTGCAGATATTTCATGTCTAACTAAAACACACGATGATGATTCGCACTTCATGTTCAGAGGAAGTGACGGAAAAGGAGTGAGGATGGCGAGATGCCAGCAAACTAGCTTGCAGTGAACAGATCCAGGGCATGGTTGATGTAAACATCATTGTAAAGACATATAATTTGTTTGGTCGCATACATGTTATTTGTTCCTCTGCACAATGAAACTTCAGGTGTGCTAATCATTCATTCATTTATATGTTTATGTTTGGCTTTGCAGGCAGAACACAGAACTGCAGTAACAGATAATTAAATAGAAATTAAAGTGCGTGGGTTTGATTTGCTCCATTTGACCCACAATTGTGTGTGCAGCAACGTGGGAGTTT
This sequence comes from Pimephales promelas, assembly GCF_988280905.1. Lineage (NCBI taxonomy): Eukaryota > Metazoa > Chordata > Actinopteri > Cypriniformes > Leuciscidae > Pimephales > Pimephales promelas. The sequence continues at coordinate 24,310,576 of NC_142790.1, forward strand.
TTTTATTTGGTAAAGGGTCAATACAGTGTTCCAGCCTTGCTAAAATACACACTTATGCATACGGACTCAAAACACCTGTTAAAATGCACAATATGTTGAAAAAACGTTTGGATATAGTGTAAGCCAGCATTGGAAATGTAATTGTGTGTGCTCATTTGCCCTATTTTTATATTTAGATTAACATTAGACACTGCCTAATTTAAAAGAGTTTTAAAAAAAAAACTTTTGCTGATAATTTACTCACCCCCATATTTTATCCAAGATGTCCATGTCATTCTTTCTTCTGTTGAAAAGAAATTAAGGTTTTTGATGAAAACATTCCAGCATTTTTCTCCATATAATGGACTTCAATGGGAACCAAACGGTTCAAGGTCCAAAAGACAGTTTCAGTGCAAACTGTTCGAAGGGCTTTAAACGCTTTCAGACGACGAATAAGGGTCTTATCAAGCGAAACAATCGCTCATTTAAAAAAAATAATAACAAAGTTTAAGTTTTATAAGCTCAAATGGTCGTCTTACTCTGTTCTGTGTGACTCTCCTGTTCGAACTCGTTCATCAAAATGAACGAATCCTTTTCAGAGTCAACTCGTTCATTTCGTTCGTTGAATGAACCAAATGACACAAAAAAAGATTCGTTCATTTTGATAAACGAGTTTGGACAGGAGAGTTCGAACGCGACTCACAAGGTGACCATTTGAGCTTATAAAACTTAAATTTGGTTATTTTTTTTAAATGAGCGATCGTTTCGCTTGATAAGACCCTTATTCATCGTCCGAAATCGTTTAAAGCCCTTTGAACAGTTTGCACTGAAACTGTCTTTTGGACCATGAACCATTTGGTTCCCATTGAAGTCCATTATTTGGAGAAAAATTCTGGAATGTTTTCATCAAAAACCTTAATTTCTTTTCGACTGAAGAAAGAATGTCATGGATATAGTTTTTTTTTAAAAGTGAACTACTCCTTTAAGCATTTAAAAAGATTCATTTTAGTTTTTAGTTGTTTTATTTGTAACTTGTTCGGACTAAATTTTGTCACATTTTAATATCTTTTTACTGGTTATTGACCATAACATCATAACACTCATCGGCTTACCATTTGAATATGATTTTTAATTTGAATATAGACCAGACATTTCTAAACAGCATTTTTTTAGTTGTGAAAAGACGTTCAAAATAATCCAAACCCATTTAGTGGGAATATTGGTTGAAGGTTGCTTCATTATTTAGATGTAAAAAGCTGCATAAATGTTCCTGTTTTTTATACCCTTTGTGCCTCTTTAAAGCTTCAGGGTTTCTTCAGAATGCAAGTGCACACTACAAATACAATTTAAAAACATGCCCGCTGACATGAATAAGTTGCATTTCAGTGTTGCCGGAGGGTTTGTTTTTCTTTACCTTAAGCAATTTGTTTGCAATTCTAACAGGTTTCATGCGGGCATGTTTCTTAACTGACTGCTCGGAAGGGGGAAACGGAAAGCAAGACAGTTCATTTCCACCCACCTTTGTAACCCGATCCCACCTGTTCCACACAATCACCACAGGCTAAAAAAAAAAGAAAAAGGAAGCGCTTTGGCATGTTAAGTTTCATTACTTCATGAAGGATAAGAAGAGCAATTACAAAAGCAGTCTCTCTCTCTTGTGCCACCCACCTCTGCTGTGACTTATTAGACGTCTCTGTCTAGGTGGCGGATCCTCTCTCCTTAAATGTGAGAGGTCAGTCTGGTTATCGAGCCGATAATTAGATAACCCAAGAAAAAAGGGCTATCACAGCCCACCGTCATTCACCGGCTGCTCCTGCAGTCGGCCTGCAATCACAGATAACTTGGTGTCTCTTTTCAATTACAAGGGAAACGCAGTGTTGGTGTCCAAAGGTGGCGAAGCACATTAGAATCTTTAGAGGACTTTGACTAACTCAACAGTGCCAATTTGAGTGTCTATTTGCCACTAGGTTTGATTAAGAAGTGATTTATAGGTCATTTGTACAACAATTTTATGATCTGGTAATATTTGAATGACATTGATATTGAGTATCTTGAGTATCGAGTTATTCTAGGAATGCACAATACAGTATATGTTATTAGCGATATTAGACGTTTTTGTTAAATCTATTGATATCGGTCGATGTTGGATATTTAATTGTGAATGCTCTTTTCTCCTAATCCATTTAGATTTCCATTGCACTCACTTAAAGTTAGTTAAATAACTGTTAAATGTAGTCTTTAGCTAACCCTGAACCGTACCCCAGGGACCTATTACCTCCACGAGTTCTGCTCGGCTGCCACGTGACTTTTCAGATGTCCTCTGAAGTATCATTCAAACTGATCTGAATTGCCGCATTGTTTGTTTCATTGAAACCACAATAATATATAAATCTCTAAACTGCTCTCAGGGATTATTAAAAATGCGTTGTCATGTAGCAATTTGGGCTTCACAGTCCATGAAACTCATGAATAACTATATTAATATCACCTATAGTGTTGCCTGTTCAGGCATAATACAGGCTTTTACATATGGATCTGGCTAATCTTATTAGGAAGACAAAGCATCTGCCCTCCCATTTTACTACTTGTAATGGATATACCGCCACAGGCTCCTCATTAATGCCTGTTTGGATAACTTACTGTGTTTTTTATGTATCTGCTAACTATCTTTATGTTGATGTCTTCATGTCTGTTGATGCGTTAAGGACGCTTTTTGAATGAATGAGTATCTGTAATTCCTTTTTCTTTGTCTTCTCATTTGGTTTCTGTTCGGAGGGGCTGAATGAGTTCTTTGTGTTGCTTTTGTCTTAGCGACTCTGAGTGGGCTCTCTGCTCTGGATTTTAATAGTGAAGTGATGAATCAAATTGCTGCTGGGTTTATGTATTCATGTGTGGAGTTTTTTTCCTCCTCGGGCAAATTAAGAGCATGTCGGATGGTTTTTGTGTTGGACCAGGCAAGCCTGTGGTGTTTCAAAGACAGTTTCTCAATAGAGACAATATAGATTTTTTTTCCCTCTCAATGTGAAAGTGGTGTTTGTCCCAGCAAAGCTGGTCATGCTGTCTGAGGTCCTGGTGATCGATCTGATTTTCCCACCAGCCTTGTAACTAGATTAACTAACAATACTTCAGTGAGATTCACCAGGAAGACCATGTATGAACAGTTTCATCAGAGTAATAGATCGAATTTCAGAATGATAGTTATATAGATGGATGGATGAATGGATGGATAGATGCCTTGGTCAACTCTTTTCTCCAGAAAGTTGAAGAGCTTCATCAATGATGGCGCTTTTCCACTGCATGGTACGGTACGGTTCGGTACGGCATGCTTTGGCACTTTTCCACTGCATTGTACGGTATGGTACGGCTCGGCTCGGAACGGCTCACTTGTTGAGCTTTTCCACTGCATGGTACGGTACGGTACGGCTCGCTTCGGCTCGCTTTAAATGGTACCTGGTCTGTTGAGGTTCCAAGCGTACCGTACCGGTACTAAATGTGACGTGAAACACTGCAGACAGTGTTGTAGTCGAGACCACCTCACTCGAGACCGAGTCGAGACCGAGACCAGTGAGGGTTGATTACCTAATTTACTTTTATTTACTTAGAGAAATCCCTTTTTTTTTAACTGAATTTACTTAGAGTTTAAAAAATGTGATCAGTTTAGGGTAAAAACTAAAAGGCCACATAGTAGGTGGTGTTAAAAGTAATTTTATTACAATTTGTAATGCGCAGTTGCGCACTAGAAAATCACCAATCACTGGGCGTGTCAATCAATTTAAAGAAATATTTTATTAACATACATTAATAATCATGAAAAATATTTTGAATTGAACTCGAGTGGACTCGGGAATAAGTCCTAAAAAAAAAATGTTCGAGTACGAGTCAATTCCGAGTCCAAATGCACACGAGTCCATGACACAGGGTGTCCGCGGGGTTTTAAAAAGTATTAAAAAGTGATAAATCAAAATTGTCAAATTTAAGGCCATTAAAAGTGTTAAATGTAGTCTGAGAGGTATTATTTTTAAAAAATTTGTTTTTTTTTTCAGACTATCAGATGTCCTATTCTGTGTTTGCGTTAGTCCGTTTAAATATGGGCTTTAGCTTATCTGGGCACAAGCAAAGATCTTTCGTCTCTGTCTATGTTTGATGCTGACGTCATATTCAGTGGTCGTTCGACATCATCTGTGAACACTGAGCGCTCAACAGAAGTGGCTGGCTTATGTTTTATTTTAGACTTGCTTTAAGGCATATCTAACTGATATGCATTCCATTTTTATATGTTATAAATGTCAAAATCTGTGTAAATAATAGAAAGGTTGCTGCTGATTAACACTTAATTCAGTGTCGTGATGGTTTTTTAAAAAAAATCTGAGGGTAGTAAAAAAGGTAATAAAAAGTAGTAAATTTAACTTAAGGAATACTGTATATACCCTGTGACAAGACCAAGACCATTAAAATATGGTCTCGAGACCGAGTCCGTGACGAGTCCGAGTCACAACACTGACTGCAGATCACTGATTGGTCGTACAGAATCGTCAGTACCAGCGTCATTGTATTTGCGACCAATAGACATCGACACAAGAAACCAAACCCGCTAGATTTAAATAGCCAGTAACAGCCACCGCTGTTATCGATCAGTCTATAATCCCACCCAATTTAAAGCTGTACTAACTGCAGTGGAAAAGCAAAAGCTAAAGCGAACCGAGCCGTGCCGTGTCGAGCCAAATCGTAAAACGCAGAGGAAAAGCAAAGCGAGTCAAACCGTGCCGTGCCAACCGAACCGTACTGAGCCGTACCGAGCCGTACCAGCAGTGGAAAAGCGACATTAGGCTTTCTGTTTTCCACCAACTGCAGTGCCACCAAATCTGAACAAACCAGAATGAACCAGCCTGAATGATCAGATTGGCTTAAACTGGTTGTTTTTAGCAAGTTTGTCATCTTGAATTTGTTGCAAGTTTTCTAAAGGTGACAGTCAATCAGAATCATAAAGTTGGCTCCAATTTCCCAATAAGGTACTATTCCGATCATACATTGCTTTTCTTCTGGTGTGTTTGCAGGTGTTCAAAGAAATGGGTGTTCCTCAGATACGGAATCCCAATCTCCCGCCTCCAGATCAGATTCCTGAGAGCTATCGCTCTAAAATAGCTCTGATTGGCTGCGGCCCCGCCAGCATCAGCTGCGCCTCTTTCCTGGCCCGCATGGGATACGGCGACATCACCATTTTCGAGAAGCAGAAGTTCATTGGAGGACTGAGGTCTGTAATTACTCTGACCCGCGGTTCATACTCAGAATTCTCATCCTGTATCTAAGATGGTCCACTAAAGGGCATTGTTGATCCGGCCAGCCACAATCAATATGGGGCACATTGTTGAAGGTCAGAATAATTAATGAATGGTCTCTGTAATTGGGAATATTCATCTCTCAAATGCCGAGTTGGGTTGAGGTTATCAATTACGTGCTGTTGTATTTCCTGCGCTGTTTAGTTTAACCAGCATGTCGATTGCCTTGAATATCCAATGCAACTCAAATCCTAGCAGTCTCAGGGAGTAGAAACAAGGCTCTGGGGTTTGTGTTGGCATTTAGACCAGCACAATTGAAGACTAAATAACCTATAGCATGAGAACGAATTTCAGATATGGAACGATCCTTAGCATGGGGCGGAATCTTTCCCTTTCCTTCCCCCAACTTTTCATCTCTCTAGGGACTCCTTCTTATCTCCCTTCCTTTTCTTCTTGTTTCATTTTTCCTCTGTTGATTTTCAGCTCCACCGAGATCCCGCAATTCCGCTTGCCTTACGATGTGGTTCAGTTCGAGGTGGATTTGATGAGGGACCTGGGAGTGAAGGTAATGAAAACCATCACACCTCCCTATCCTTGCCCCTGTGCACTCCCACCTTCCCCTTTTTGAAGCCGGGAAGGGCGAGAGGTCTTAGGGAGGATCAGCGGTCCAAATGTCAGCCGCATTAATAAAGAACAATTAAAAGTTGTATTAGCGGCGGCAGACAGTGGCAGCCGAGCACCTCAGGGCTACGCGCGCTTGTCTGTTTGTTTCCTGAATGCTTCAGCTTCAGGAAAGGGCAATCAATAGTCGTCATCCGGCACACCTGCTCAGGATTCATTTTACACAGGAAATGCTTTTTTCCGCAGTTCGTGAAGAGCTGAGGATGATGGGGAGGGGGGTGGGATGACAGATTTGCATGTTCCCTCAGTACCTATAAACAGACTCTTTGCTTTACGTTTCTTCTACTTCTATTCATGTCCTTTACTTTCTTTCAGATTGTATTTTTTTCTATGTAGTTTTCCGTGGGATTAATAGTTCAGAGCTGAGACCTCTAAAAGACATGACTTCTTTCTTTTCTTTCTTGTTTCTTTTCTCGCTTTTTTCTTCCGGCTGACTGAGACTTTTCCAACCGTCTTTTCCACTGCTACAAGATGTCCTCCTGCAATCTCAAACAGATCCTGTTTTGCATGGCTTCAGATGAGCTTTTATGGAGCATTTCTGTGGTGTTACTTCTATTGAAATGGCTTGTTTGAACTCTATTTCAGATTGTCTGTGACCGAGGACTCAGCCAAGATGGAATGACGCTGCTCTCTCTGAAGGAGGAGGGATACAAAGCTGTGTTCATTGGAATCGGTTAGTTTATATGCAGCTTCACACATTGTTTTATTGTCTGTTATTTGGACAGACAAGCATGTAAAGATGGAGAAAGTCTCTTTTTCTCTAAATCACTGGGAGCTCCCTGGCTTTCCGTCCGTGTTAATGGCTGTGGATGATCCACTTGACAATCCCCCCCCCTCTACCAGTAACCCCATTCACATCTCATTTTCCGCCCCACTCCTTGAGCTGCCACTGTTTCTTGCCGTGCTAACCTAACAGTGCATGTTTGGGCTGCCCACTGCTTCTCAATGGAGGACACTCTGTTTTCTCATCAGATCCCTCTGCCCTGTTCTCTTCCAGCTGAGCCTTTCACTGCCATTACATGCTGACCCTCAATGCTCCCCGGCTTATTATAGTATCAGAGTCCTAGGATTGAATCTTGCTCAAACAACAGCTGCAATCTCTTCTCTTCTCTTCTCTTCTCTTCTCTTCTCTTCTCTTCTCTTCTCTTCTCTTCTCTTCTCTTCTCTTCTCTTCTCTTCTCTTCTCTTCTTTTCTCTTCTCTTCTCTTCTCTTCTCTATTAGCTTCTTTCCTTTTTCCTTTCTTGCTTTCTTTTTATTTGTATGTTTGTTCTTTCCTTATTCTTCCTACTTTCAATACTTTGCATTCTTCATTTATTTGTTCATTTATTACTACATTCCTCACATTGGTTCCCTTTTAATGGTTCCTTCCTTCCCTTTGCTTTATTTTCTTCCTCCCTCCCTTCCTTCCTTCCTTCCTTCCTTCCTTCCTTCCTTCCTTCCTTCCTTCCTTCCTTCCTTCCTTCCTTCCTTCCTTCCTTCCTTCCTTCCTTCCTTCCTTCCTTCCTTCCTTCCTTCCTTCCTTCCTTCCTTCCTTCCTTCCTTCCTTCCTTCCTTCCTTCCTTCCTTCCTTCCTTCCTTCCTTCCTTCCTTCTCTTTCTTTCTTTTGTTTATCAGTTTCTTCATTCCTTATTATATTCCTTCCCTTTATTATTTTCTTTCCTTCCATCTTTTTTATTTATTTTATGTCTTCTCTTTGTTTTCCTTCCTTCCTTCCTTCCTTCCTTCCTTCCTTACCTTCCTCCCTCTTTTTTGTTTATCAGTTTCTTCATTCATCATTATTTTCCTCTCCTTTATTATTTCCTTCCTTCTTTCCTTCCTTCCTTCCTTCCTTCCTTCCTTCCTTCCTTCCTTCTTTCCTTCCTTCCTTCCTTCCTTCACTTCCTCCCTCTTTTTTTGTTTATCAGTTTCTTCATTCATCATTATTTTCCTCTCCTTTATTATTTCCTTCCTTCCTTCTTTCCTTCCTTCCTTCCCTTCCTCCCTCTTTTTTGTTTATCAGTTTCTTCATTCATCATTATTTTCCTCTCCTTTATTATTTCCTTCCTTCCTTCTTTCCTTCCTTCCTTCCTTCCTTCTTTCCTTCCTTCCCTTCCTCCCTCTTTTTTGTTTATCAGTTTCTTCATTCATTATTTTCCTCTCCTTCCTTCCTTCCTTCCTTCCTTCCTTCCTTCCTTCCTTCCTTCCTTCCTTCCTTCCTTCCTTCCTTCCTTCCTCCCTCCCTCTCTCCCTCCCTCCCTCCCTCCCTTCCTTCCTTCCTTCCTTCCTTCCTTCCTTCCTTCCTTCCTTCCTTCCTTCCTTCCTTTTTATTTCTTTGTTCCTTCTTTGCTTTCTTACTTTTCTTCCCTATTATTGTGTTTGTTTGTTTCTTTCTTCTTTTCCTTTCTTCACTCTGGTTATTACTCTCTATTTTCCTTTCTCTCACACAGTGTTTACTGACTGTTATCAGTATCAGAGGATTATATAAGATGTGACCTTTTGCCATTAGAATCAAATAATGATTATCATATTGGCACTGGCAGTGAGGAGCTTTTCTTTTTATTTTCAAACTCTGTGGTGTGCAGTCTCATTGTTATTATGTTTTCTTTCCTTTTTTTTTTTTTTTTTTTCCAAAGCCAAGGAACAAAATAATGTATTCTTGAAGATTATATCTTCTGGCTATATACATTGTACAATCCCCTGTTGCTCGCTAAAATTAATCAAAGAGGCTTCTTTACATTGTAAAGCATTCTGATTATGCTTCCTAACCTAAAAATTTATATCTGCTGAACTAAAATAATCTTATTACTTGAATAATATAACTTTATATAGAAAGAAATTAAACCGTGATTGCATGGCCCCTACATTGATCTTAGAAATTCAAACATTGCCTAAAGCTTTCTTATTGTACTGACACATTAAGAAAATTAGTATAATTCATTGTTTCAAAATGCTGAGTCTCTTAATACTGGCATCCTAATTATGAGTCTTTTTTACGTGGAGCAGTTTTGGATTTTTCTATAAAGGCATGTAAAGAAATTTTGTCTGTGGGAGAAAATGAAAGCACTGAGTGTTTGCAATTAATTTCTGTAATTTCACACGAGTCCTTTACGGTCTTTTTAAATGTCATCCACTCACATGATTGACATGCTAATTTCTCCCTGGCAATATGCAAAAATATGCAAAGTGGAAGCCAGGTTGAGGAAGTCAGATAAGAGCATTGTTTCTATGCTATAGGCTCAGGAGTCAGTGGCTCAGGTTCAATGGCTTTAAAGAGTGAATTAACACCTTAACTGCCATGAAGTGATGAGGTCTGTGATCTCCGTCTCTTGTTTTATAGATGTCCCATTTGATTGCATTGTCACTTTTATGACACTTATATAGTACATTACACAAACCATTAGTGATATAATGCACCCATAATGCCCTAAAAGCTGTGAAATATTAGTACCAACTCCAAAATATTATCCAAACTTGGTATCAATGTTATTAAAAGGCATAGTGATCAATAAATGGAAGAACATGATTAAAAGATGTACACTCAGCACTGAGAAGAGATGCTTGAAGTTTTTAAAAGCTCCGCAATCAATAGTTGCTACGAGTTGGCGGCAGTGGTCGTTGGACGCTAGTCAATATGAGGTTATAATATTGCACTGTGCAAATAACCCTTCATTTGTGCTTGCTTCTGAAATACCACCCAAGATGTCATGAAGCTTTTTAAATCTGTTAAACATTGTTACAATAATGGAAATATATTGTTTCGTTGGAATGTTTAGTTGTTGCTGGCAGGATTAATTAACATCTGTATAGAGGGAATTAATCATCTGCAAGGAATTTATTTATGTAACATCTTTATATAATTACAAAATTTTGCACAATTACATAATTAATACCTCAGATTGTGTACCGTTATCTTTATAAGTGATTGAATTCATGATTTTTGGCAGGTGGATGATTAAACGGATGAAATTTACATTGAAGAACCATATGTGCACACCAGGATATCATAGAGACCTTAGAATTGTGGCGGAGTTAATATTTTTCTTCATAAAATCTACTTTTTCTTCATCGTTATGCAATTTCTAAGAGTCAGAGAGGTCAGAGACCGTCGAGAAAGTGTCTCCTGCCAATGTCGCCTCCTCTTCTCAACAGATGCCCATAGAGAAGGCCTGCGTAACTAGAAGGGTTATGCCCTCTGGGTGATGTATTTTTTTAATTCTGCATGGTGGAAACGGACACGGCTGCTAGCATATCATATGGAAGCTCATTGCTGAAGAAAATGCGATGCAGCAGGAGACAAATGGAGACGCATTACTTACAAAGAGCGCTCTCACAAACCCTGGCGCTTTTGTTAAAACCCACTTTGTCACGCCATACAATGTAGTTTCCCGTTCTTCCTGAACCTCCTTTTGTATTTTTGGTCACGATCAGGAGATTGAGGTGGCAAGTGTTTAGTGATCATGCTTCGTGAACAGTCTTGTGGAATGTTACTTTTAAAAATGTAACACAACACATTATTTATAACAAATTAAAGGAGTGATTCATTTTTAAAAAAAAAACGTTTGCTGATAATTTACTCACCCCCATGTCATCCAAGATGTCCACGTCTTTCTTTCTTCAGTCGAAAAGAAATTAAGGTTTTTGATGAAAGCATTCCAGGATTTTCTCCATATAATGCACTTCATTGGGAACCAAACGGTTCAAGGTCCAAATGAGAGTTTCAGTGCAGCTTCAAAGGGCTTTAAACGACACCAGACGATGAATAAGGGTCTTATCTAGGACCCTTCAAGTCATGACTCGAAAAAAGATTTGTTCATTTTGATGAACGAGTTCGAATCTCAGAACAGAGCAAGGCGAGCATTTGTCAAATAAAACGTAAACTTTTTTATTTTATTTTTTTAAATGAGCGATCATTTTGCATGATAAGACCCTTATTCATCGCCTGGTGTCGTTTAAAGCCCTTTGAAGCTGCACTGAAACTCTCATTTGGACCTTGAACCGTTTGGTTCCCAATGAAGTCCATTATATGGAGAAAATCCTGGAATGTTTTCATCAAAAACCTTAATTTCTTTTCGACTGAAGAAAGAAAGACATGGACATCTTGGATGACATGGGGGTGAGTAAATTATCAGCAAAAGTTTTTTTAAAAGGGAACTACTCCTTTAGCACTGAACGTAAACAGTATTGTTCATCAGAGAAATATCAGGTCAAATACGCCACTGGTCATTTTGATGTTTTTGATCATTTTTGGCTCACCAAATTAGGACATAATTTTTAACACATAAAAGCATATTTTTTTCATAATCATTGACTGACTAACGAGACCCGAGTACCTGCTCAGAGAAACGAGGCACGTATCTGCATTTTCAAAAGTCTATGTGCAATTTAGACATTTTTTTTATGTTTTATGTTGTTCATTAGTCGTGACACCCTAACAGCTTTAGGATGTGGAAATGCCAGAATAGGATATCATTACAGCCATTTAGCGGCTTTCAACATTATGTGTTCAACATCCCCTAATGAGAATCACTGGTGATTTGCACCAAATGTGTGATTCAACACCTTCTGTATTGGAATATGTGTATATATATATGTATGTGTGTGTGCGATCCAGGTATTCCATACGTTGTGGGGATGAAATGTTCCCATAAGGATGTTGTGGGGATTTTTGTTTGGTATAAACATGAGTGTGGTACTCTGCTTAGAAACCTGAATTCAGCAGGTTAAATCTTTACATATAAACCTGTTGTAAAACTAAATCCAGCTGAAAGGTGGAAGACAGCCATAAGACGGCTCTGTCAAACAGAATCAGCAGTGAGAACGCAGCTCGGAGGAAGACAGGTTGGCTATCGGTGAGTGACGAAGAGCTAGCGTTTACTCGCAGGCCACACGCTGCCTTGTTTGGTGAAGGTTAACTTTAAAAACGTGGTAATTGCCGTGTTATTGACGTCTTCTGGAGATGTGTCTGATGAGAGGTGGGCGTCTAATTATTGTATGATTTAATGACCAGTTTCATTAATAATGAGTTAAACTTTTTAAATCATGCTGTGTGTTTTCACCTCTCTGCCCTTGGCTTTTTAAAGCCAGACTGAGCGGATGAATCCGAGAACGGTGGGTGGAGAGGTGCTGTCGGGAACCCGGTATTTGTATTTTTGCATGATTTTTTTGCTAAGGGTGTAAAAAGGATCCCTGCTTTTACTAAAGGCTTGTTTAAATTGAGCAAACGAAGGCGTTGATGCCTGTTGTAATGCATTTCCTTGCAACCACATTGAGCGTATTGGTTCTGACAGCAACACCCCATTCTTCCATCTCTCAATCACTTAGTACCTCATTACCACTGTCTTCTGCTTTCCATCTTAGTCACAGTGGATCTCGTAAACTTCTCACGTTACGGTTCTCGCAAATGCTCTGATCTCTGCCAAAGAGTTTTATCTTATTAAGACGCCATCGTGTCTTTGAAAGGGGTGCTTTTAAACCGCAACAAAACACATCTCGTTTGCGTATCTCGATTTCGATTGAGAGATCTTCACAACTCGCTTTGTCTGGGCTTTTTAACTAAAAATTAGAATGGATGATAATTGTGGGGTTTGAGGCATCGGAGGCCTGATGCTGATGTCTAAACATCGCTCCCACTGAAACCACTGAAAGATTACATTATGTGTGATTATGTGTAATGATGTTAATGACACCAGACAGTGGCGAACATTCGGACGGGCATCTGATGCACAATAGACATTAGAGGCAGGAAGAAGTCAACATAGGGAGGAAATAGAAACTGGAATGTGTATCTGCGGATGTGAGATTTCATCTACGTCATTAACTTGGATACTTACCTATTATTGAGATTTGTTTGTTATACATGTCTGTCTCTCTCTCTCTCTCTCTAACTAGCTATTGTTCGATCTATCTGTCTGTCTTTATGTTGACTTTAAAGTCGTTCACTTTTGAAAAAACATTTTTGCTGATAATTTACTCACCCCCATGTCATCCAAGATGTCCATGTCTATTTTTCTACAGTCGAGAAAAAAATTAAGGTTTTTGATGAAAACGTTCCAGGATTTTCTCCATATAATGGACTTCAATGGGAACCAAACGGTTCAAGGTCCAAAAGACACTTTCAGTACAAACTGAAAACTGTTAAAAGGGCTTTAAACGATTCCAGACGATGAATAAGGGTCTTATCAAGCAAAACGATCGCTCATTTAACAAATAAATAAAAAAGTTTACGTTTTATAAGCTCAAATGCTCGCCTTGCTCTGTTCTGTATGACTCTCCTGTTCGAACTCAAAATGAACAAATCTTTTTCTGAGTCAATACATTCATTTCGTTCGTTGAATGAACCAAATGACACGAAAAAAGATTTGTTTATTTTGATAAACGAGTTCGAACAGGAGAGTCACGAACGCGCATCGCAGAACAGAGCAATGCGAGCATTTGAGCTTGTAAAACTTAAACTTTGTTATTTATTTAATAAATGACTGATCATTTCGCTTGATAAGACCCTTATTCATCGTCTGGAATCGTTTTAAAGCCCGTTGAACAGTTTGCACTAAAACTGTCTTTTGGACCTTGAACCGTTTGGTTCCCATTGAAGTCCATTATATGGAGAAAAATGCTGGAATGTGTTCATCAAAAACCTTAATTTCTTTTCAACTGAAGAAAGAAAGACTTGGACATCTTGAATGACGTGGGGGTGAGTAAATTATCAGCAAAAGATTTTTGAAAAGTGAACTACTCCTTTAAGACTGTAAAGTAGACTTTTAACTAAAGTTTATTCTGTATGTGTCTGATTTGATGCAGGTCTACCTCAAGCTAACAAACACAAGCTCTTTGACGGCCTCTCTGCAGAACACGGCTTTTACACGTCCAAGGACTTTCTCCCCCTCGTTGCGAAAGCCAGTAAACCAGGTGAACACACTGAGAAATCCGTCTGTCACTTCTGATGATTCAAAGTTTCCTGAAGCAACACATATAAGGACCATCTGAGTCCAAGTTATTTGAATCATATACTGTATAAAAAGCTTCCTCGCTATCTAAAAAGTCTATAGGTTTTTGTTGTTGAAGTACCACGACTAGTACTCATTCAGTTCCATTATGCACTGTATTATAATCATAAACTTTTATAATTTGAGCGCCAATTATCGTTATGGATATTGCCCGTGATATTTTACCCTCGCTGAGATTTTCTGCCAATGATCCTATTTGTGCTATAACCATGTTATACTTATCCATTTGGCATACTTTGAAGAATGGGTGGAGAACAAAAATGGTCTGAAAAGAAAAGAAGATGAGAAGTTTTTGTTCCTGTTCCCCAGATTAATTGGGTTTAGACTCGTAATATTGGCATCAGAATCAAATGAAAATGGAAATTTTGGGGAAAGAACTTGATTGAATGAATAAAGCCTCAGTAATGAATACATCTTAATCCATTGTGCCGTTGTACCTCTTACTGTAACTCGCTGCATTAAGGCAGTTGGCCAAGAATTTAATGAAATCGGAACATCTGAACCTTTACAAGGATCTCAACAAAATGTTGCATACCTGCAAATGCTTGAAGTAAAAGTGATATTTTTACACGTGCAATATGATAATGCCATTAAAACTAAAGATGGCTGAATGCAGCCTTAAAAAAAAAAAAGCAATTACATTTAGTCTCATTAAAGATTATTATGTATGATTTTGAACACAACATCTATTATACATTGATATAGAGCAGAACTGATTGAATTCTGATAGTTATCGCATGCTGAGATCACCGTGTTCAATATAGGTGCAGCCACCCTTATCACATCTAAAAATAAAAGGAGCACCACGACAGGTGTGGAGTATGAAATTCTGATACGAGGACATTTCCGGGAAAAATATCAAATCATTAGAAAACAAAAAAAAAAAACAAAGTCGAAAAGATGAAGTGAACCAGGCTCTCATGGAAGCAAAATAATTTGATAGTGACGCGCTGTGAGGCTTCGAGATGCAATTTTACAGCGCTTTACAAGCAAGCATCTGCTGAGCCGTTAAGTGAGAATTGTTCTATAGTCTGAATTCATGCTTCTCTTTCTTGTTCTCCTCTTCCTCCTCGGGTTTCAGGGATGTGTAGTTGTCGGTCAGCGCTGCCGGATCTCCATGGTACCGTGATCGTTCTGGGCGCTGGAGACACGGCCTTCGACTGCGCTACCTCTGCCCTCCGCTGCGGCGCCCGCCGGGTGTTTGTGGTCTTTAGGAAGGGATTCACCAACATAAGAGCAGTTCCAGAAGAGGTGAGGAGAACGGAAGATAATGCCAGAATACATTCTTGTAAAAAGTTGTCATCATTTGGACACAGATGCCTCTTGGTTTGATATTTTATGTATGACAGGGATTTTAAATTTTTTTGACAGATCTCCAAATATTCGGATTTCCCTTCCTGAATTTTTTTTATTTATTATTTTACAATGTAGTCTAATGTATTTATATAAGTAAATAAATTCATAAATATGACAGTTGTTTTATTATTTTATTTTATTTTATTTTATTTTAATTAGGGCTGTCAAACGGTTAATCGCGATTAATCGCATCCAAAATAAAAGTTTGTGTTTACATAATATATGTGGGTGCACTGTGTATAAATATTTTATATATAAATAATTTTTTTTCTTAAATATACATACATGTGTGTATTTTATATATATATATATATATATATATATATATATATATACAGTATATATATAATTATACACAGTGCACCCACATATATTATGTAAACACAAACTTTTATTTTGGATGCGATTAATCGTTTGACAGCCCTAATTTTAATACAATTTTGGATGCAGGAAGAATCCCTTTCCTTTTTTGTATTCCTTTCAAAAGTTTTCTGTTAACTGTTCCAATTCACTTAAAAAAAAAAAAAAAAAAAAAGAACTATCGAAAAGTTAAAGTTCATTGTTGAGTTCTAATTGGAATTAAAATTTGTTTTTAATTCAGTTTTTCTTCTCGGACTTGGGCAAAAAAAAAAAAAATAGATTACAACTAAAAGAAGACCAAGGAAAGCAGAGTCCAGGAGAATCAGGAAGTGCGAGAAAGAGAGTCAACATCAGGCAGCAGAGTGAAGCTTATTAATATTTGGTGTGAGAGAAGTGTGAAGCAGAGATTTATGAAGAGCTCTGTGAGAGTGTCCTCTCTCTCTAGACCACTGACACCGCTCCTAAGCCTTTCCACTCTCATTTATTGCAGACATGCCTTTGCTTTCAGGGGGAGATTACTGTCAATTGTCCTACTCGCACACAGGGCTCTCTAGTGAGCTATATACCCGCTTCCACACTGGTAATGATGCCAGCCAGCTAAACGTGTCATGATCAGCTCCATTTAGACAAAGCTGTGAAATATGTGCGTCAGATGTACTGAGGGAAGTTATTTCTTTTTCACCATTATGTTTTTGAGACAGGGCTAGGACAAAGTACCGGCCCATAAAGTTGTCTTTTTATTAAATAAAGTGCACGTTACTTGATGAAGTTCGCAAAGAACAAATGAAATGCCAAGGTACAACTGTAATGTCTGATAATCTAATAATTTTAATCATTAAAAAAAGTTTTACAAACAGTTAACCCCACCTCCAAACTCACACCATTGGTTGAGTCAGAGCAAAGCAGCAATGTTTCCAATGTTTCCAAAGTTGTGAATTTAAAGGGTCTATAGGGATTTTCTCGCTTCTTTATTGTTAATGTGTGAACAGCTTGTAACGGAACTTAAAGTAGTTCACTTTAAAAAAAAAAAAGCTGATAATTGACTCACCCCCATGTCATCCAAGATGTCCATGTCTTTCTTTCTTCAGTCGAAAAAAATTAAGGTTTTTGGTGAAAACGTTCCAGGATTTTTCTCCATATAATGGACTTCAGTGAGAACCAAACGGTTCAAGGTCCAAAAGACAGTAAAAGTGAAAACTGCAAACTGTTGAAAGGGCTTTAAACGATTTCAGACGATGAATAAGGGTCTTATCAAGCGAAACGATTTTAAAAAATAACAAACTTTAAGTTTTATAAGCTCAAATGCTCACCTTGCTCTGTTCTATATGACTCTCCTGTTCAAACTCGTTCATCAAAATGAATCGTTGAATGAATCATCGTTCGTTGAATGAACCAAATGACTCGAAAAAAGATTGATCGAACAGGAGAGTCACGAACGTGCATCACAGAACAGAGCAAGGCGAGCATTTGAGCTTATAAAACTTAGTTTTTTTGTTTTGTTTGTTTTTTAAATGGCCGATCGTTTCACTTGATAAGATATCAGCAAAAAATTTTTTTAAAGTGAACTACTTAATAAAAGGATTCCCAGACTTCCTAGGTTGTCTATGAAAGCTTGTGGACTGATTTTTTTGACATCAAAATCAAAAGGATGTGAAGTTTACGTTCGCGCCAGAGAGCCTCTCTTCCGTTCACATGAAACGAATGCTTGTGCAATGTTCAGGATAATGCCTAGAGAGGTCTTCTGAGGTGTTTCCCAAAAGCATTGTTTGTCATCTAACATCGCAAGTTCCATTGAATTGTGTTATGACGGAACTTGCATCCATAGTTGGCTTTGGGAAACTTTCTTGGCGTTCTGAATTCTACATAGCCCCTTTCACTTAAAAATTAGAATATTGCATAAAACACTAGCGAATAATGTTTCCAGGTGTTCAAAATATCTGTATTAAGAATCAACCTTGCTGCAGTCGGGGAAGTCACTGTGGCTCCTTTTCCATACAGTACGTCATAAATTATTTGCACAGATGAAGCGCAATAAACACTGTCATGTTCTCTTGCATTCGGATGCCTGGTGTTTGCCAATGCAAATGTGGGAGACACTTCTGGGAGGTTATTATACCAAATCATTTTGATGACAGACTTTGTCTCAGGCATTTCACAATAACAAGATATTCAAGATATCCATCCTCTGTTGAGGCAAAGGCCTTTTGGCGAGTTCTTTGTTGAGCATTGATGGATTTATTCGATAAATGTGTTTCCATCATAGTTTATGTCGGATACAAATGGAGCGCATACGTTTTTAGAAATTATTTGTATCTTTGTGTGCATATCCAATGTTTTTGTTGTGTAATAACCCACAATTCACATTAAAATGCATGGATGGAAGCACTATTCAAGTCTCACTTTTGCAAGACAGCACATTTGAAAGTGGACTTTGAAAGTATTTTAACTTCAGAAAAATTACACACTTCACCTTCAAGTCTGATTCACACATTGTTCTTCACATCGCCCACCACATTAAGACAAAGTACGTTAAAGCGCAGCGATTATTCACATCTGTTTACATTCTCCAGTGAAGGCGCTCGGCTAATACGGCCGCCATCATCTTCAACTCATTAGAGCTGTTTATAAGCTATATTAAGTTTAAGGCTCCTGTAGGCGTATATAATTAGAACAGAGCGTTGAATTGTGCATTTGACGTGAACTGAGTCAATTTATGGAAACGTAGTAATAAGGAAATAGAATTGTCACTGCACGACTACATTCCTCCCACAGCAAAACTGGTGGGCTTTTTTCAGAGGATTCAGCCGCCCTTTTCATCTCTGTGTTTTTTTTTTGTAATCGGAGAGAAAATCTGTATCTGAAAATCTGTAAACTTTCTGATGTGCTTCCACCAAGCCAAGTCGCACTTGATGTTTTTAACGAGGTACACCGCTCTCGTAATCACGCGCTTCATTATCTCATGGCCAGATAAAAGACGTGACCTTTGCTGTTTGTTGTTATGTGCGCTTGCCGCTAACTTCACACTTGTTCAGTTCTAAGATCAGAAACGTTCTTAAAGGGATAGTTCACCCAAAAATGAAAATACTTTCATCATTTACTCACCTTCATATAATTCCAAACCGGTTTGACTTTCTTTCTTATGTGTAACATAAAGTAAGAAAATATATGTTAAAATGACTTATAAGTCCTTATGCAAGTCAATGTTTTTTTTTTTGTGTGTGTGAAAAGTTTTAGGTCAGTGAGATGTAAATAAAAGAAAGATATTAATACTTTTATTCAACATTTATAATAAGAAGAAAGGTTTCTTTAGTACCAAATCAGCAAATTAGAATTATTTATGACGGAACATGTGACACTGATGACTTCAGAGTATATTATATTTTAAAATATATGAAATATTTTAAAATATATTATATGAATTGTAATAATAGTTCACAGTATCAGTTTAAAAGAATTCCAGCCTTGGTGAACAGAAAATTGTACTGTCCCCAACCACTTTTAAATGTTTGCGTGCATATATATTTAAGTTTTTTATAAGATGCAAATGTTATGGCAGTGGCCAACTCTGTACATTTCTCACGAGTCACGATTCAAGGGGGTGGTTGAGTTACCTTCAAATGTCTGTAGCATTGGATTTGTAGTAATTCTGTTAGCTAGCAATTATCTTAATGTAACTAATTTGCACAGCAAGATTCTCTTCAAACTAGCTCACGGCATACGGTGCTCTTCACGCTGAATACTGCATGCTATTTTAAAGAAAAGTACTGAATGTGAAAGAGTAAGCATTATACATCGATAATCATTTCATTGTGTAAAATGTGTATTCTGAGACATTTGAGATATTCTGTGAAAATATTTGTTATCTAGCTAGAATCTTCGTACATGAGTACTTTTTATTTTACGGCCTTAAAGGTGTAGTTCACTTTTTTTTAAAAAACATTTGCTGATAATTTACTCACCTCCATGTCATCCAAGATCTCCATGTCATTCTTTCATCATTTGAAAAGAAATTAAGGTTTTTGATGAAAACATTCCAGGATTTTCTCAAAATAATGGACTTCAATGGGAACCAAACGGTTCAAGGGCCAAATGAGAGATTCAGTGCAGCTTCAAAGGGCTTTAAACGATTCCAGGCGATGAATAAGGGTCTTATCTAGGACCCTTCGAGTCATGACTCGAAAAAAGATTTGTTCATTTTGATGAACGAGTTTGAACAGGAGAGTCACGAACGCTCATCACAGAACAGAGCAAGGCGAGCATTTGTGCTTATAAAATTTAAACTTTTTTATTTATTTTTTTAAATGATCGCTCGTTTCTTTGGATAAGACCCTTATTCATCGTTTGGAATCGTTTGAAGCCCTTTGAAGCCGCACTGAAACTCTCATTTGGACCTTGAACCGTTTGGTTCCCATTGAGGTCCATTATATGGACAAAATCCTGGAATGTTTTCATCAAAAACCTTAATTTCGAATGATGAAAGAATGACATGGATATCTTGGATGACATGGAGGTGAGTAAACTATCAGTAAAAGTTTTTTTAAAAAGTGATCTACTCCTTTAATCTTTAATTTTTATGATGTGTTTAGATGGAGCTGGCCAAGGAGGAGAAATGTGAGTTCCTGCCCTTCCTGTCTCCACGTGAGGTGTTGCTAAAAGGAGGCCGGGTCCATGGAATGGAGTTCTGCCGAACCGAGCAAACCGACTCGGGACAGTGGCTGGAAGATGAAGAACAGATCGTACGGCTGAAGGCAGACTATATCATCAGTGCTTTCGGCTCTTTGATGAACGACCCTGCAGGTACTGTATGTTTCATACTACACATAAACACAGTTGTCGTTAAAGTCAGCATGAAATGGACTTCCTTATTGCGGTGCTTATCCGAGTGAAACAGCTTCAAGTATAAGAAAAAATTTGGGAATACATTTGGGAATTTTTTTGATTGGTTTGCTATTGGTCGATCTCATGTGAGTGACAGGTTGCCCCGCCCTCACGCCAGTAAACACATCATCAGAGAAGAGATGTCACTGCAAGAGGAAAAGGAATTTTGTTTATTAAATAGTACGAGGGCACATTCATTAAAAAAAAATATTGATGTGCACAGATAAATCATTTATAATAAACACTGCAATATTCCATAAAAGACCAATCATTTTCCATTTGTATTTCATGGGGACTTTAATTTTGATTTTTTTTCCCCCCCAAGTAAAATCCTCCATATTTTTTTTCATGGGGACTTTCATTTTGATTTTTTTTCCCCCCAAGTAAAATCCTCCATATTTTTTTTCATGGGGACTTTCATTTTGATTTTTTTTTCCCCCAAGTAAAATCCTCCATCATTTTTTTTCATTCAAAACAGTGTTGCTGCCTGTTCAAAATGATTTGTTTGCTTATGAGGAGTAGTTTTATTCAGAATACTTCCTATGTTGGGAAGAGTCACTAGTGCTGGAACAGACCCTAATGTCTCACAGTAAATTTAGTGATTCTAAACGGTGTTTGTGGATTGGACTCGGGCTCATTATGCTGTAAGTAAACCCATCAGTGCCCTGAACGGCTGCCATTTCCGAATGGATGAGGCCCATGTTGTTGGTGTTGTTTCAGGGATTTATCCGTTTGATTTAGGCTGAATTAGCTTGGCTGTCCTGCCGCACCAGCGTTCTCTGATTAAGTAGTGAAGTGTACAAGGGTAATTTTGACCAACTATCCCATTCCTCTGCTAATCCACTCGTTTCTTTTCACAGAAAGTCTGGAAATTAGTAGGTAAAGTTTGGGTAATACTTTAGTTTGATGGTCCACTTTAGACATTTGCAACTACATGTCAACTAACTCTCATTAGAGTATTAGTAAACTGTCTGTTTAACACTTTATTGTCATGCGTCACCAACAGATAGTAACTTTGCAACTACATGTCAACTTATTCTACTCACCTGAACCCTAACCTAACAGTCTACTAATACTTTAATGATAGTTAGTTGACATCTAGTTGCAAAGTGACTTATAGTTAGGAGAATGAAACTTAAAGTGTTACCAAAGTTTGACCATCACATGCACACACACAAAGGCATACATTTCATTATATTAACGTTTTATAAAATTGCATATTATATTATGTAATATTATTAATCTAATAATTATTAGAATATTAATTAAATTAATATATAATTGAATATGAAATGCAATATAATTTGTTCTGTTCATTTTACGTAACTTTCTTTAAGTCATTAACACATTATATAATGACAGATATAAAAACATTTACAATTAGAAACATTATTTTGACTTTCTCATGATCTCGATTGCAAATTTATATCAAAATTATAATTTTAGATCCCATAACTGCGAATACATCTCACAATTGAAAGTTTATACTGTATGTATATCATAGTTTTTTTTACTTAATTTCTCACAATTGTGACTTTCTTTATAAGTCTCACAGCTGTATATCACACAATGTTACTTTAGTTTTCATTCTAAACTTTTTTGAAGGCGACACAGAGACTTTTTTTTTAACTGATGTGTTGCTGTAATGGTGTTAAGATTGTATGTGTTTGTCTTTGATGGTAGTGTGGTGATGAATGGCTTTGGATGAGTTTGATGCTGTTACCAAATGGAAATCTTCTTAAAGCGGAGTGTGAACGGATTAGCATTGAGCTCCTGCAGTCAACCCTCTGGGAGCAAACGCAAGTCATTACCCGCAGTTACAACCCCAAAATTATTCCTGGACGGTCTTAGTGACGTGATTACAGGGCGAAGAGAGAGACTGTGCGTCCATTAGAGTGAAAGTCACCAGTGCCAGAGTCACCATCTTCATTTCAACCGTATAATTATCTGGTCGCCAAGTCCCTGAACCGTGACCAATAGCAGTGTGCCAAATGCACTGCGTTTATTTCGGCCGTTAATTACTGTGCTTTAGTGTAATCCCTCTGGTAAACTGAAGCAATTGTGCTAAATTCAACCTGTTGGTCTCTAGTACTGATAGATATGGTCAGGTACTTGCGATCACAGCATGTCATTCATGTAGTTAAATGAACAGCTGATTAATAATATACATTGTTACAATTCAATCATTTAATAACTGTAATCAGCAGACCTGCTAATTGTTGGTGGGCTGCAGTATACTGTGTGTTCACGGCTGATGACAGACCAGAACTTTTTCTGGCATGATTTTGAAGTCCACTAATTAGATCACGCTGCTAAAGGGCAGACCCGCTATGATTTTCAATTAGGGTTGCGTTAAAAAAAAAACAAGGTGTACTGTAATGTCACTGAGAGACTGTAGTGTCCACACTCCAGAGGTGACTGAATTCACGATAATGAGATTCATCCCACCGCACCGATGCTATGAGTTTACTCACTAACCAGCCTGCAGGAACACAACAAACTGTCTAACTACAGCCCGCTGTTTCATCAGCTGCAAACGGTACATGCTTTTATGCGGATCAAGAACATATCTGGTGCAAATGCCAGAATTATTTTGGTTATAGAGGACCATTCAAAAGTAAGATTTGTTTTTAAAAGAAGTCTCTCATGCTCACCAATACTGCATTTATTTGATAAAAAAATACAGTAAAAAAGGTAATATTGAAAATATTATTGTAATTTAAAATAACTGTTAACTATTTTCATATATTTATAATGTAATTTATTCTTACAATGCAAAGCTGAATTTTCATTGTCATTACTCTACTCTTTAGTGTCACATGATCCTTAAATAATCTTTCTAATATGCTGATTTGCTGCTCAAAAAAAATTTTTTGTTATCATTATCATCAATGTTTAAAACCGTTGTGTTGCTTGATGTCTTTGTGGAACTCATCATACTTTTCTGAAGACTTTTTTTTGTAACATTACTGTAATTTTTGATACATTTAATATTTTTTTGTTAATATATATATATATATATATATATATATATATATATATATATTAGAAATGTATATATTTATTTATTATGTATATATATATATATATATATATATATATATTAGAAATGTATATATTTATTTATAATTTATATATATTTATAATTATGTATATGTATATATATATATTAGACATTTATATATTTATTTATATATTTATTTATTATGTATATATATATATATATATATATATATATATATATATTAGAAATGTATATCTTTATTTATTATGTTCAGTATATATATATATAAACTCATAATGCGTACATCATTTCTAATATGATTTGAATTTGAATTAAGCTTTTTCTTTAAACCTAATGACAACATTTACTTTTGTCTTCAAAACTAATTGCAATCAATCAGCATAAACATTCGCCACATGAAACTTTAATGTCAAATGTGCCCATGTAATTTGAATTGAGTCATTTTCAGCTCTGGAAAAGTATATTTGCATTTCCAGACTATCCCCCCTATTCAGTTTTCTAAAATAAAACATTAAGAATTTCTGAAAATGTATAAAAACAAGCAGAGTTTTAATCATAACATAACTGAATGACTTTAAGTCGCACATTTTCATTACGCAAAAAAACATGAAATGCATGTTTTAGGTTTCTTTTATGTTATCAATTTGAGAAAATCAACTCAAAATATATATTTAAAATAAAACAAATGACTGCACTATATGCCAAATATAATGCTGTATAAACCATTTATGTTAAACATGTTCTGAAAAATCTACAGAGAGGTTTTGGAGTTGAAATCAAAGACGTGTGGGACCCTGTATATGTATAATGCATCATATGCACAGAAAGCATTATTACATATACATTTATTCCGCAAACATCACAGCAATGCAGTTATGCCTGTACATTTTGCCCCTTTTTGGTCCTATAATGTCTCTGAGTTTGTCCTCACCTTGAGTTTAGCACCTCTGGTTGTTTCATAAGTATTATTAGCACTATTGTACAGTGTCTGACCTGCTCACAGCATCTGTGCAACATGTTAAACATCAGGCAATGTCTGCTCAGCAGGAGAGGGTTATCATTATTAGCAATTAGTCTACAAGGTTAATTAAAGCACACCAAATCACCTCTTAGCAGGAGCAGGAAATGGTGCACTTGACCGAAAGCAAGCTATTGTAAATTTGCCTATTGAATAATAATATTGAGGAGGTTAGAGGTTGTTGTTTGCAGCTGTCTTGTCTTGTTCTTACATGCCTGTGTTCTTCTCAGCCCCTATTTTTGTTTTATTGGCATCTTAGTGTATTAGTACATTTCAGATATTGCGGCTTATAACACAAGCCTCAGTTCCGTCCACGCCGCACCTTCACTTAGTTGTGCAAAAAAATGCTGAGGGGTGGTGTTTTTTTTTTTTCCATCTGTGTTCTTTCATTTAGGAAATATGAATTACTTGCCCACTCAAGTGCCTCGTCAGATTGGTCTGGCCACGGCCGTCGAGGGCTGGTACCAGAACAGCTGACATGGCTAGAAAAGTTGGCTGGTAATCTAGCGGCCTGCCCACTGGAGCTAACAGATGATTTGATCCCTCGCCACACTTGGCTGTTTTTTCTTCTGTTGTGGGGGAGAAGGGCTGGATTGTGATGGAGTGTTCTGTACCCGGCTCCTGTCACTCCAGCCAAGGCTCCGCCCCCATCCACCCGGTCAGCCGAATATTCAAACATCAGCATTCCATTAATCACACTCCATCAGTGGTAATGAGCCCGCTTGCTTTCTCCTGCACAAGACTGAACAGCAGCTGAACAGTCAAACACAAGGCTTTATACTCTGACTGAAACTCCAGTAAATTAGAACAGATTGAGAATCATTTAAAATCGTGTCATTATTCACTCTGATATGACTTTTTTGCTTTTGTGGAAGTTAAACAGATGTATTGCAAAGTCCAATATGGGGATTGTCAAGCTCTAAAAATGCACCTTGAAAGTGGTCACCAATGTGTAAGGTCACTGAATGTGTAAGGACTTGTAAGGACCAATATTTAGTTTTTTTTATTTTTTTTTTTTTTATGAAAGATGTGTATAGCTCTCAAATCCCATTTTGGGAGTGAACCACTGTTGTAGTTCAGTGATAAGTACAGTTAATATTAACCATATCAATTGTAATCAATTAGTTATGATATTTAGCATCAGCCCTGGTCTAATAGCAAATAATTATTAATGCATTTTATGTAAAGCAAGTCTTGATTTAATTTAATAAATTCTGTGCATCACATATACTGTTGCCTAGATATTGTTCGGAAACAAAAAAAGTCCTTAATTAAAGGAAAATTAAAGGTGTAGTTCACTTTTAAAAAACACTTTTGCTGATAATTTACTCACCCCCATGTCATCCAAGATGTCCGCGTCTTTCTGTCTTCAGTCGAAAAGAAATGAAGGGATTTTCTCCATATAATGGACTTCATTGGGAACCAAACGGTTCAAGGTCCAAATGAGAGTTTCACTGCAGCTTCAAGGGGCTTTAAACGACACCAGACGATGAATAAGGGTCTTATCCAGCAATAAGAGTCTTATCCAGCGCCTTGCTCTGTTCTGTGATGAGTGTTCGTGACTCTCCTGTTCAAAATGAACAAATCTTTTTTCGAGTCATGACTCGAAGGGTCCTAGATAAGACCCTTATTTATCGTCTGAAATCGTTTTAAGCCTTTTGAACAGTTTGCACTGAATCTCTCATTTGGACCTTGAACCGTTTGGTTCCCATTGAAGTCCGTTATATGGAGAAAAATGCTGGAATGTTTTCATCAAAAACATTAATTTCTTTTCAATTGAAGTGTGAACTACTCCTTTAAAATAAATACGTAAATGAAATGGTGAAATGAAATAATTAAATGAAATGAAATTAAAACTTTATATGAGCAATTCTGCACAAAAAAAAAAAAATGTTTCACTGCAAACAGGTTTTGCATGAGAGCGAGCAAAGGATGGCATGATTTTTTATTTTTCCATGAACTATCCCTTTAAATTCTATTTAACTCGGAGCATTCCTTGATTTGATTAAAAAGAATTAAAATGGTTTGTACTAACTTACTGCTGACTAACTGACATTTGTGCCATTGCAGCAGAGACCAATGGGAAGTCACTCTGATGGAATGAGGTACTATCCTATAGTGTGCTGGTCTGCAATCCCTGTCCTCTCCTTTATCCAGTGTGGATTCCTCTACTTAATGGACTCTTGCAATTTGCATCTGTCAGTGAGGAGAATGCCCATGGGTAGAGTGTGTGGAGGAGAGAGAGAGAGCGAGAGAGAGAGAGTTGCTGCTTTACTTAAGAATGATCTCTGAGGGCTATGAGAGGCCTGGCACACTCTACTAGCTTTCCAGAGCGGACAGGAGAGAAAGAAAAACAACTCACTGTTAGTGTGTGTGTGTTGAAATAGGATAAGTGAGGCTGTTGAAGAGGTCTAGGCAATTGCAGAAAACTCTAGACATTAGAGGGAGATAAAGAGGGAAAAATAATAGAGAAGAAGAACAAGAAAAAGTGTTGACCATCAGGATACACTGGCACAGTGTCAAGTGAAGGAGCCAATCTCTCTCCCTCTCTGTCTTTGAACTGACCTGCCAGCCGACTTTGTTCTTCACATCACTTCCTGTCAGCCGGTCTCTTTAATCGCCCGCGAGAAAATCGAAAGCTTAGTTATTATGAGGAGGAAGAGGAAAACTCAATTTGTTGTTTCTTAGAAGTATTGGTTTGGCTCTGGTGTTTGGAGTTTATACACGATTTTGAATTTTTAATGTTTGGGAAATCTGATTGTTGGTGTGTATTCTTGTTATTAAAGGGGACATATCATGGAAAACAGGAAATAAAAGATTTCCATATACTGTGTAAACAGTCACGGTCACAACGCAAATGTCCTCCTCAGGGCATCAAGACTGTTTATTAAAAATAATATTTAAATATTGTGCTCCATCAGGAATCATCATGAATGTGACTAATATTATATTATATTATATTATATTATATTATATTATATTATATTATATTATATTTCACCATAAATTAGAGATTTACAATCCCTTTGTTTGTATGTTGGCAGTAGTCTTGCTGACTGTTACAATTTAAAATTCATAAAATACATGTTATGTATTATGATGTTATATATTATTGTAACACTTTGCAATCATTTATAATTAATTTTAACCATTTCAGGTCATATAAAGTCACATTCATTAATAAGATTCTTCCATGGACGATAATTCTGTCATTTGTGATTACCATTTAGTAACATTGTCCGATATACAGCTGACTTTTTAACTCAATAAGGAGGGAGAAGAGTTTCATTTGTCCTTAGTAATCCTCATAATGTGCAATAAATCTTGGGCCTCCTGTCCTTAGATCTGTATTTGGAATTTTCTTCATTGATAAATGTAGGACGCGGTCCATGCCGAGCAGCCGTGCCTTTAGAAGATGGATGGTGTGTGTTCAAGAGAGAGGAGGGGTGGTCATTTCAGAATGTAGATCAGTTTGACAGAGTATCTTCCTGCTAACGTTACTAACAGTGAATGAAATGCACCAGGAGATGTTACATTAAGCTCGCGAAAAGAAAAAGAAACGCCACTGGGGAGGGGGGGACTCTCGCCATTTGTCTTGTCACTGACTTCATATTATTTTCTTGCCATTTCCAGTCTATCAGGTTTTTCTTTTTCCGCAGGTCTTTTTCCATGTTGCCTCTTTCCTCTCATGAATTTACCCTTTCCTTTATCAGTTTTCTCCCTCTCTCTCTCTCTCTCTCTCTCTGCAGTGATCGAGGCCATGGCTCCCATCAGGTTAAACAGATGGGGGCTTCCTGAGCTGGACCCAGAGAGCATGCAGACTAGTGAGCTGTGGGTGTTCGCTGGGGGCGATGTGGCCGGTCTGGCCAATACCACAGTGGAAGCAGTCAATGATGGGAAACAGGCCTCCTGGCACATGCACAGATACTTACAGGTACTTTTTAGGAATAACATTGAAGGATAATAATGCCCCCAAAAATGAAAATGGTCACCCATGTGATGTACCAAATCCATGACTTTATTTCTGTGGTGATGTTTTGCACAATAGCTGACCTGCTATTTTACACATAGTGAAAAACCCTGAAAAATAAACTGTAAAAGCATTGTAACCTCCATATGACTCATGCACTATAAACCAAGCCATACGTTTTTGCGTGACGGAAATATGAAAATATTCCTTTTCGCTGTAGCTCTCGAATCTCATTTGCACTTGTGTTCAAATGTGCTGTAATTGGTCAGTAGATGCACATACATGATGACGTTTGACATTATTCATGTATAATCTGCTGTGAAGCATTTTGAGGCACAATGTTGAAGTGCAAATAAGATTAGAAATCTTTTTAGGGGCCTGTTTTACATATTTGGCTGTATGACTTCAATAAGCAAATATGAGATGTATGTGATATCGTTCATCTTGTTCTTTTTGGAGCCTGATAACTCTGTACATATTCACTTTTTTTTATGGAAAAGAGCCATACCTTTGTGTTCCACAAATTTTTATATATATATATATATAGGGCTGTCAAACGATTAATCGCATCTAAAATAAAAGTTTGTGTTTACATAATATATGTGGGTGCACTTTGTATAATTATTTTATATATATATAAATACACACACATGCATGTATATATTTAAGAAATATTTTCATGTATATACTGTATATAGATTTATATAAAATTTATATTATATATAAATATAAATATTTTATATATAAATAATATTTTTTTCTTAAATATACATGCATGTGTGTGTATTTATATTTATATATACAAAATTATTATACACAGTGCACCCACATATATTATGTAAACACAAACCTTTATTTTGGATGCGATTAATTGCGATTAATCATTTGAAAGCCCTAATATATAAATATATATATATATATATATATATATATATACATACATATATACATGTATTTTTAAGCAAAATAACCCTTTAAGGTGAGGTTATCCAAGAGACACACATAATAATTAGATAATAATGCCATTTCTAATAATTAGCTGTCCCTGCTGTCTGTGAAATGTCATGTCAGCTGCCCAAATGACAATATTTTGAGATCTGGCGCCGTAAACACACACCCAAGTTCATTTCCTCGACACATTCACATTTGAATACACTTGCTTTTGTGCAGATGAGACCGAAACAGATGTTGCCCTGATTATGTCCCGTGTTAAGATCACAAAACCCAATGGAAAAGGAGGATTTGGAGTGCTGATTAATTATGTAGATGAGAGCTTTACATGCGCTCTACAAAGAGTGAGCTGTGACACTGCTGGATACAAAAGCCTCTCAATATGAGTATGTTTATGAGTAATCAGAGCACAATAAGGAATAAATTAGCATTATAGCGGGCGGTAGGACAATGGTCTTCCCGTGGCTTCGTGCGGCAGAGCCGCTCGCCGGGGCCACACAGCGAGAACGCTGTTCCGCACAGGATTATTCCGTAAATCTCACCTCAGAGGCACTGGCAATGCGCACTTGTTCGGCTTAATTAGTTTGCTACTAGCAAAGTAACTGTGGAGAGCGAAGGAGGGAGAGAGAGCACTTCGGATTGTCCCGTTAGCTGAGCCAGATCAGCCTGGGCTCCTGAGAGGGGCTTATAGGGGCCCCCTGCCTGTCAAACACACACACACAGAGACAGCAGTAGCTGTTCATGCTGTTAAACCCATCAAAACCATGCACCAATAAAACCAGCAGAATCCAGGCAGAAATTAAAGAGCCATGACATGGATTATGTAATTATGGAGATATATGTGACTGTTTGCATGACTATATGTCAGTTTACTCAGGAGGCCGCGCATGAGTGAGTGTTTTGCTTCTTTTTTTTTTCATTGCAGATTACTTTAAATTTACACACATGCCTTGTCATGTTGTACATAGTCACAGACTTCACACACACACACAAAAAATGGGAAACACTTTGGGAGTTTCAAAGTCTTCACCTGATTGGTTGAATTCTGAGACGTTTGTGTCTTTTTAGACTTATTTGAGGCTTGAAGTTGATGAAAAATAACCAAAACAAACATTTATACACACTAATAAGCACTTGAATTCACATGGACAACTTTTTGACATTTGAAAAACATTTAATCATGAAGCGTTTGGAAATCTGACTAAATTCTAAGTAAACGGTCTATCTCATGTCTCGTTGAGTGCTCTAAGATATTCGGGTATTCGGTATTCGACCTCAATATGGGGGAATCTCACGGTTAAGTGCAGCTCTTCTCCAGCAGTGTGGGTCAGCGAGGGGTTAATAGTCTGTCCATGTGTGTGGCCAGAGCAGAGCAGAGATAACTGTTTATTTGCTGATGAAATTACCAT
This sequence comes from Pimephales promelas, assembly GCF_988280905.1. Lineage (NCBI taxonomy): Eukaryota > Metazoa > Chordata > Actinopteri > Cypriniformes > Leuciscidae > Pimephales > Pimephales promelas. The sequence continues at coordinate 24,341,462 of NC_142790.1, forward strand.
GTGTAGTGTTCAAGGGAAGGCAACATATTGCGTTGTTGTTTTTTTACCGTAATGGACCACAGCTGAGGGAACGAATAGAGTCATTTGCAGAAAGATTGCCAGACTAATATAAGAATAGCTCTCAGATCAGTTTAAAACAAGTCCCACCTGAGAGCTCGGAGGTGTGTTCATGTACTTGTCCCTGGACTCATGTTTTTATATACGTTTCACGTGTTTCTCAATAAAATAAACTCCTGAAGGAAATAAAAGCGCTTGTAAATAGAAAAACGGTAGTGTTAGCTGAGTTTTTTTAGCCTTTGTTTCAGTTATCTTGCTGTTGCTGACTGTCGATGGTTAATACATCGAAGGACTACATGACCAATCACAATAGAGTGCAACAGTGACCGCCCACATTTTCTGATTTTCACTTTTTTTATTCATTTTTCCCGAAAAAAGACTTCATCAAAGAGTTATAAGCCATGTACCAAGCTACATCACAACACTACAAACTTTAATTTCTAAAAATCAGACAAAAAACAAAGGTGCAAGACTGTGTACTTAAAGGGATACTCCACTTTTGTTTTGGAAATAGGCTCATTTTACAACTCCCCCAGAGTTAAACAGTTGAATTTTACCATTTTCCAATCCATTCTGCCGATTTTCTGATATTTAGAAGAATATCAGTAACCAGACAGTTTCTGGTCCCATTGACTTCCATAGTAGGAAAAAAAAAATCTATACTATGGAAGTCAATGGGACCAGAAACTGTCTGGTTACTGATGTTCTTCTAAATATCAAAAAATCAGCTGAATGGATTGGAAAATGGTAAAACTCAACTGTTTAACTCTGAAGGAGTTGTAAAATGAGCCTATTTCCAAAAAAAAAAAAAATCCCTTTAAGGGTATTAATCTTTGCAGAATTAAAGTAATGTAGTTTTTCCATTCTGGAATTGTGCTTAAGTTGAAATAATGTGTGCTGATGACTTCAACAAAAGTATATACCATCGATTAACAACCTCTGATCTTACAGTGGGTTTATAAGTTATCGTTAAAAACCAATTGCCGTATCGAGAAAACAAACCTGTTGTACTTTATTTACTTTGCAAAGGGATTTGAGAAAGAACCCATCTTAAGTCAGGGCCATAACGATATATATATTCCTATTCATCTTAATAAAATTTACAAGCACCTTAGCCCACCGAAGAATGAAACATGTTGAAATGACAAAAAAATAAAAACGATATAAATGTATAAGAAAAGTGATTCACACACATCATGCCCTACAGTATATTCAGCTTCGAATGAAGTCATTCCAACAGATTGAAATATATGTTGTGATTCCCTGAAAATTGCCCTAGTTTAATTGGTTTATGAGTCATCAAGCAGTGAATCATTCTTTAGAGTGAAAACTGTTCAGGCAATCATTTGATTCAGTTCACATAACTGCTGTGAATGATTCATTAATAAATGAACTCACTGATTTACTGCTCACTGTGGTGAACAGACCACTGAAGGGTATAGCAAAGTAAAGTTTGGTCTATTTATCTATCACAAAAACCTATTATATTTACACAAACCGATTACTTTTATGATCATTTGATGGTGCTTTTTGATAGTTTTGATCCAGTTTCTTTGTTATAGTCACGTAAAAGGCAACTACCACACTCTTCAGACCTTTTCTTTATGTGTTTCACAGAAACTCATAGAGCTTTTGAACGACATATTGAATGTGACAGATTTTTTGATGTGCAAATCATTCCTCAAATGATCATTTTGTTCTTAAATCTTAGATGCTAATTACCTTAAGTGCTTCTGAAAAAAAAGAAAAAAGAAGAAAAATCAATAGCATATCATCTGCCAAAGATCTATCTGGTGTACAAAGTGTTTGACAACTCCGGCACATCCGTCAGGGCCCGAGTGAGTTCAGGAACGTCCCTCGGCAGTTTTTGTCTCGGGATGTTTCTTTCTCTCCTCTCTGTGGAGGATTTGGGCTGTCATGTTCCTGCTCTCATTTTCTCTTCACTTGACACCCCCTCGTTCATTATGCGTCTGTGACATCACCACAAGGGCAATCATACGTGTTTGATAAACGTGAGGCTCATTAGAGAGAGAGAGAGAGCTGTGATGTATGACTGCCGTTTGCTGCTTTTGTGCCACGATGTGAAGAGATAAACAATGCTGAACGCAAACACACTCAATGATTTGCCTTAAATGCACACGAGCGCAACACCAGAGTAACCTTCAGAAACTTGCATTCAGAACGACCGTGAGCTCTCCGCTGGGAATTCAGAGCTTTGTCTGTGTGAATGTGTACAGTTTTCCTCCTCATAAACACACATTTGAAGTCTTACACGTGTGCTGTGATTGTTTGTGGTTACAGTCCATCTTCGGGCAGGAGGTCAGCGGTTCGCCCCAGCTGCCCCTCTTCTACTCGCCCATTGACTCGGTGGACATCAGCGTGAAGATGTGCGGAATCACGTTCCCCAACCCGTTCGGGCTGGCCAGCGCTCCACCCACCACCAGCGCCGCCATGATCCGCAGGGCCTTCCAGCAGGGTTGGGGTTTCGCCCTCACCAAAACGTTTTCATTGGACAAGGTACTTAGCAAGAATTGCACACATAATGCTAACCAAACTATTGTGGTTTTTCGTTTTTATATTCTCAAAAGAGCCGCAGAGTTAAATCTTATTGTTCAGAGTTTGCTTTTTTATATCTATGGGTTTTCTGTATGGAAATTGTCATATTCGTTTTTAATTTTTTTAGTTTGTTGTTATTCTATAGACTCTGTGAGGGCTTCTGGATCCTAGTTTGAAACAGTATTATTTAATAATATAGTCATTTAGTAATATGTATACCACTAGTATAGATTTTTTCTGTTTTAATTTTAATTAGTTAATTTTATTTTAATATATTTAGTTTTAGATTTAATTTATTTTATTTTTCTTTCAGTTTTAGTCATTTTAGTATCAACTATATTCTAATTTTTTTGCAAAAACAAAAATAGTTTTAGTTAACATTGACTCATTTGTTAAAGGAGTAGTTCACCTTTTATAAAAAAAAACTTTTGGTGATAATTAAGTGGATAATTTGCCCAGATAAATTCACCCCCATGTCATCCAAGATATCCATGTCATTCTTTCTTCAGTCGAAAAGAAATTAAGGTTTTTGAGGAAAACATTCCAGGATTTTTCTCCATATAATGCACTTCAGTGGGAACCAAACGGTTCAAGGTCCAAAAGACAGTTTCAGTGCAAATGAATGAATGAATCTTTTGTCATGTCATTTGGTTCATTCAACGAACGCAATGAACAAATTGACTCAGGAAAAGATTCATTCATTTTGATGAACGAGTTTGAACAGGAGAGTCACAAACGTGCATCACAGAACAGAGCAAGGCGAGCATTTGAGCTTATAAAACAAAAACTTTGTCATTTTATTTTTATTTTTTTAATGAGCGATCATTTCGCTTGATAAGACCCTTATTCATCGTCTGGAATCATTTAAAGCCATTTGAACAGTTTGCAGTTTGTACCGAAACTGTCTTTTGGACCTTGAACTGTTTGGTTCCCAATGAAGTCCATTATATGGAGAAAAATGCTGGAATGTTTTCATCAAAAACCTTAATTTCTATTCGACGGAAGAAAGAAAGACATGGACATCTTGGATGACATGGGAGTGAGTAAATTGTCAGCAAAAGTGAACTACTCCTTTAACTAACCTTTTTAGTAAATTAAAAGCTAAAATTAAATAAAATACAAATAAATGAAAATCTTGACACCAGACTAAATAAAAATATGACAGGTTTGTAAAAACTTTCCTCAGGAAATGTATCCGTGTTCTCATTTAAAATTGTAATTTAAGGACTGGCATTGTCTTTGATGTTTTTTTTCCCAAATTCTTTTGGAGAAATAAACATGAACACAAACCAAATAATTGATGACACAATAAGAGCGTTGGTCTGTACTACTATCAAGGTGAACATGAAACAGAATTCACTATTTTCGTACCCCTTTTTATATTCGTTATAATTTTTCCATTTGATTTAATGAGAAACAAATGTAGGAATGTTTGTCAAGACATTAAGTTAAGACAAAAAGTTAACTTTCGAGCATTTGGTCTTGGATGACTCAGCAGAAAAATCTTAAAAGCATGATAAATACATTTAATCACATTAAGAAAAATCATGAGCGATCTCATTCGTGTTCCGTAACAATTTTATTCTATATTTTTACAAGACTTTCATTCAATTTAATTAAAGAGCAGTTAACATACGAATCTGTCGAGAGAAAGGTGACATGACACCGTGACAGATGTTACGCTCACCTCTGTTTTTATTCTGTGCTTAAAGCAATTTAAGTGTGATTAGGAATTGTTATGATTATAAATGTTGTCACTAAAATGAACATGAACTCAAAAAGCTTTACTATTCTTACTTTTCTTTTTCAATGTTAAAGACTCAAACTTATAATTGAAAGAAAAAAAAATACACTCTATTCTAATAGCAATGTCAGTATTAATCAGGAACATATGTTTGTTCTGTGTTGGCTGCCTTCCACTCATTAGCAGCACTAGGGATATTAAAAGAAAAAAACAAGATTAAAAATAAAAAGCAAGCATTCAAACCCATGATAGATATCACTATAGTAACGCAGCGAGTTCCATATGCTACTGACAGGAGGCAGAAGCGGCGAAGATTGAGTCAAATTGTTTATTCCGACCTATGGTCCTCGGCGCTCGGCTGATTTCAGACAGTGAGGGACAGCATGTGAAGTGTGTAAATGATGTTTCTGCTGCTCTGATGTGTGAGTGAGTGATGTAGCTGTTCCTGTTTTATAGACGCCTGTCACCTGCCTCCATTCCTGCTTTTATAAACTGTGCGCCGGCCCTTCGGAAAAGGTCAGCTTTTTATTTCCAGCGACAAACGGCGGTGGGAGGGAAGAGGTGTCTCGAAACGTTACAATAGAAGCTGGATGTCGGTTTACCTTGGGTGCACCATCTGGATGTTTTTGCTTAAAGGGTTAGTTCACCCAAAAATGAAAATTCTGTCAGTATTTACTCACCCTCATGTTGTTCCAACCCCGTAAGACCTTCGTTCATCTTCGGAACACAAATTAAGATATTTAAGATATTAAGATCGCTCCTGCATACTAGTCCATAGGCTTCTTGAGGGAATGACTCTTGCTGTCCTCGAAAAGTCATTAAAGACATCGTTAAAATAGTCCAAGTGACTACAGGGGCTCAATCTTAAGTTCATCAAACGACGAAAACACTTTTGTGCGCAAAAAAACAACAAAAATAACGACTTTATTTCAACTATTCACTTCCTTCTCCATGAGCCTGTAAGTCAGTTAACGTAGTGTGATTGCGTAGAGCTACGTCACACGTAGGCTCACTATTGGCCGACGCTGGTCATGTGTGTGTGATGCGTGTGACGTACAATAACAGAAGCTTACGCTTTTAAACTAGTAACCTGACTCGCGCAGAGGGAGAAATAAACGAATAGTTGAAATAAAGTCGTTATTTTTGTTGGTTTTTTTTGCGCACAAAAGTGTTTTCGTCGTTTGATAAACTTAAGATTGAGCCCCTGTAGTCACTTGGACTATTTTAACGATGTCTTTAATGACTTTTCGAGGACAGCAAGAGCCAGTCCCTCAAGAAGCCTATGGACTGTATGCAGGAGCGATTTTAATATCTTAAATATCTTAATTTGTGTTCCGAAGATGAACGAAGGTCTTACGGGGTTGGAACAACATGAGGGTGAGTAAATACTGACAGAATTTTCATTTTTGGGTGAACTAACCCTTTAAGATCGCATTATCTTCTCGCTCTGACAGCCTTCTTTTCTTGCTTGAAAGAGGAAGTGGACGGCAAAGTTGTCTGTGCGAACTTCCTCACTCGAATGGACCCCCCCCCCCCTTCCCCGGGTCCTGCTTCACTCTTGACATTTGTAGATGCCAGATTGGGCTGTAATATACTGTTGCATCCATCGTCCGCCAGCATATGCCGAAATACCACCTGATATCTCTGTAAACAGAAATCGTATTATTCTTTATTGTGTGCTCAGTGGGGAAGATTGTAAGGGGGCTTTTCTTTGGGGAAAAAAGATAAAGAAGTTCTTAATGTCAATATGAAAGAACAGCCGCTACGCCGCTATCACCCGCCTTAAACACGGGGGATTTCTCTTTTTTTTTAATATCCTGTCCTTTTTTTTTTTTTTCATCGGTGGCCCCCCTATCGCAACATTTACCGGCTTATGCTATTGATAGAATTTGAGGATTGTCTACAAATATGAGAATCTTCACGCTTCTGGCTCTCACCGTTCGCTAATTAGCTTGCTAGCGTGCTAGACCGGTGGAGAACTGCCTAACAAAGCTCTGTGACCGTTAATTAGGATTAATGAACTGTATGGCATGTGAAAACGTGTTGTTTTCTCGCTACTCGCTTGAAAAAGAGGGCGAAGGATGTTGTCTTCCGCACGACCCGTTGGCCCTACATCCATTTTTCACGAGCCGTGCATCTCACCAATTACAGGACTGTTAGATATGTGATTGATACATTTGGTCTAATTATGGAACGAGAGAAGGATTCGTTGGGTTACTCCGGGGCCGAGGCCCGAGATACAAAGGCAACTGAGCCCAATTAGCTTTTTGACTGGTCAAGTCCGGTTAAGTCGCACCTGTAATTGGAGCTAACCTGATTAATGGCAAACGAGGCTAATGTAGGTGCAAGTTTTAGCCGTTTGGCTTACTAGCAGTTGGTCTTCCTTTGTGTCTTTCACGTAAGAAGAATAAGGAATTATTGCTGTTGACCCGCCAGACTTCCGCCCACAGAAAGCTCTTAAAATCTTTAACTTTATCTCACGAAACTTTCTCTGCACATCAGTCTATTCTTGAACATGCCTTCTCACCTCAGCGTAGGAGGATTTAGTGGGCAAATCTGAATGAAGTAAATATGAAGACGTATTAAAAACGGATTCTCAACTTTTTAACCGCAGTTGAAATTGCATGGGGAAACACACACACACACACACGCGCGCACACATTTACTGTACGTCTCAGATCGAGGTTTTTAAATTAATGAGAAATGTTGGATGAAGCTCCATGGTAACACAGATGAAGTGTGATGTGTCCCATCACTCCACCGCACACACTGTTCACTTTCTCTCGGCTTTACAAGTCTCTCTGTTAATTAGCGGCCGGGATTTAATCAACTGCAGCATTTTTTTTTTTCAAGAACTGAAAGGTTAAAGGTCACGAACCTCACTCGCGCTCTCACAATACACACGTCCACACCCTCTTACGGTTTGAGTGTTTAATAGGTAGCGCTGGTAGTGTAACTCTGTAAATGAGTGTTTTGTGTGATGAAGGGTCTCAGGGTTGGATAATGAGAAATTCTTTCGCTTTTGTTCTCATCAAGCGTTTATCTCACTGCTTAGACTCTGTGAAAGGGAGTTGATTTTTATTTATTTACATACAATATTTGTTTCTTTTCTGACATGGATCTGCCACGTACTGTATGATCGATCGTAAGGAGAAACGGGTTTAGTCGGGTTGGTGTAAAATGAAACGAATTCTGTATCTGAAAAGTCAACCCATTTTATTGTTGTAATGTTCAGTAAACAAATCCAGTCATAATTTGATCAATAATTTGATTTCACGGATAATTTGACTTTATACTAGAATTTCAGTATTAGTTTTTTTTTGCTTGATTAAATGCAGAAAGGTTCAGATGAATGTGTTAAATGAAGAGAAAAGAAACATGTCTATTAATTTTTCCGCAGTGGTACTAAGGAGAGCTGTTTCAGTTCCTTTAGAGCGCTCGCTGTAGCTGGAGATTGGCACAACCCAGCATGCACTGTATTCAGGCTCATTTCCATTTCACACCAGCAGGAGAGAATTCTGGGATGGGGTCCCTTGAGAGTATTTGGAAGTGACACAGCCATTTCTGCACTTCCAGCTCTGTGACAGAGTTAAAGCGGAGAGATGGATAGCCTCCCGTAGCTGCATGCTGGCCTGCTGTGAAGAAAGAGAGAGAGAGAGAAAGAGGGGCTAGCACAACTCTATTGAGGGTACACACACACACACACGCACGCTTAACAAACCCAATTAACGGCGTTTGATGAGGCTGATACCGATATGTAGATGTAGTGTGCATGATGGTCATATAATGCAGATATGTTTCATCATTTCATTTAACGTGGCAAATAAGATGTAAAGAAATTTGGTGGGTTTTTTCTTTCAAATATTTGAAAACAAAACATGGATACAATTACTAGGTAGAATGGCAGATTTCTTTCATTTGCTACAATTAATGGAGATAATCTCAATGGACACATTGATCTGTCATTACAAATGATTTTTCACAATATTTTGTTTTTATTTTAATTTTCAATAATTTAATTAAAATAATGTATAAACGTTCAAATTCTCTAAAAAAATTCAAATGTCACTGTCACTAGGCAGAATGACAAATGTCTTTTAACTCTTTCCATGCCATCAATGTAATTTTCAGTCATTTATGACAGCACTTCCCTAGCCTTCGTACTTCTGCTCAATTTCAGTTCGCTTC
>NC_142790.1:24355006-24370006 GCF_988280905.1 Pimephales promelas
GGGACTGACATGTAGAACAACAGTCACAGTCCAGTGATCTGTGTTTATTTGGCAAGCAAATTAGCTGAGGTGGTGCCGATCGGGGGGGCTTCATCGCGTGTAAAAAAAGTCCAATCGCCCAGGCTCATTAGCTTCAGCTACATGTTTACATTTATAAATATACCCGTTTAATTGGGAGATCAAAGCGCCTCTCACTACCTTTTGCATGGCTGAAAGGGCAAATAAGTTGTGCCTCACAGATCTCTTTAGTCTACTAATTTGATCAAACTCATCATGTCTTTGGGCGCTTTACTCCCTATAAAGCATGACACCGGGGTGGATGAGTGTTGCTTCTTGTTTTTTTTGTTTTTTTTTCATGTTTCCGTCGGTGACGGCTGATGATCAATGAGCCGACCGCTCTGGTTTCTGGTCTATTTGAAGTGCAGCCTGCTAAATCTTTATGTCAGCAATTTGAACTGCTTCATATACTTTTATTAAGCATGCAGGATGTGTTTGTTGGGTTGTGTGCTGATAATGTTGAGTTGTTTCATCCGGTACTCAAAATAGACTGAATAGCGTCTGTCAGAGATGTACTGTAGCCTCCTCGATTTATGATTTGTTTTTGCTTCTTTTAACATGACTATAAAGATTGAAATTGTTGTGACAAGTGCAAAAATGATAGCATCGGAAAATTTGGGCACTACTTTATTATTATAATTCATTTATTTAATTAAAGAACAAGAAAACTTTCACGACACGCCATGTTGTTCCAAACCCGTAAGACTTTTGTACTGTGTTTTCCAATTTTCTGAAGAGACTAGATCACTTTATGTGATGAACAGATTTCATTTAGGCTTTTATTCATATTTAAAGTTATGCATTTAGTCAAATTGGTTGTTGTAGCTGTCAATGGAGGGACAGAAATCTCTCAGATTTCATCAAAAAGATGAGCCTGTCTTACTGGTCGGTTTGAGTAATTAATGACAGAATTTGCATATTTGTGTGCAGTGTGCACTATCCCTTTAAGACTTTTTCTTGCTCTTAAATGAAATAAATGAATTATAATAATAAATTAAATTGTATTATTATTCATTAAATTCATATTCAGTACTTATTACATTTTCAGTAACACTTTACAATAAGGTTCATTAGTTAACACAAACTAAGAATGAACAATACTTCTACAGCATTTGCTAATCTTTGTTAATGTTAATTTCAACATTACTAATACTTTATTAAAATCTTGTTAACAATGCACTGTGAACTAACATGAACAAACAATGAACAGCTGGATTTGTATTAATTAACGTTAGATTAACAAATACAGTAAATGTGTTGCTCATGGTTAGTTCATGTTAGTTAAAGGGGCCATGAACTGGCTTTTTACATTTTTTTACATTGTTGTCTGAGGTCAACTTATGACGTTTGCTTGGTTTTTACATTAAAAAACATCAAAATAAATAAGTTATAGGCTATTATCTACCCTAGTTTTGAGCTTAGCTCAGAAACGCTCGGGTTTTATGGGCGTCTCCCATTGAAGACTTGGAAGTAAACGCCCACTGCTGTGAGTGGATAACAGTTTTGCATATTATAATGAGTTTCAACTCACTCGCTTATGCAGACTGTCTTCTTCCACAACCGGAACTGCACAATATTTTGTAAACGGCATGTTTTTTGCTCGGTAGCTCAATCCGGTTTGTCATCACGAGGTATGCGTGTAATGCGCGAATCGGTGGGCGGGGCTAAACCGGCCGCATTGATCTTCTTCTGCGGGGGTGGTGTTTCATCCTCTTTGACGTCATAGTTCCCCACTTTGAAAAACGAGTCGTTTGCTGAGGCTGGTGTCAATAAAAGCTTTTATTGGACTAATAAGGACGTTTTCAGTTCTGAAACTTACAGGATATTCTTATGATGACCTCTTAGATGTCAAAAGCTCAAGGAAAATGTGATTTCTCAGTTTATTACCTCTTTAATACATTAACTAATGTTTAATAAATAAGCCTTATTGTAAAGTGTTACCAAATTGTCAGTATTCAATATTATTAAATTAAGTGAAAAAAAAAATCGTCAGAGTACTTTAAGTAGATGATGTTGGTCATACAAGTTCTGTTGGCTGAAAAGTTTGTAAACCTCTCGCATACAGTATGTTATAGTCCTTGTGCTATAGACACTTAAGATAATGAATCAAAGCCAATGCCGAGACCCTCAATCCAATAACAATTACGTCCAAGTGAATGTTTATCCCTATCGCTGAGGGTGACAAATATATTGCGTGGTCTAATTTCGGACTTGTTTGTTGGCCTGCGTTCATGCCGCGTTGAAGAAGGGAACCCACGGGCCAGTGCTTGTGACTCCCCTTTTGCACCTAGAAAAGTAATTGGTGAATAGAACTAATGACCAAGCTGACAGACAATATCCCTGTTCATTTATCAAACAGGGTTAATATCCTCCTTTCAGACTTTAATTTATTAAGTCTCTTTCAGGCAAACTGATCTTGTGCACTTCTCTGGATTGCAGTCATGTTCAGCTGTTCAGCCTATACGAAACACTTCTCCAATAGTAGCTTTTGGCTTGCCATCTTAAATTTGGCATTTTTTTTTCCTGTATATGTTGGATTTATATGTTGTTGTTTTTTTTTTTTTTTGTTTTTTTTGAGAGATATTGTGTCCAAAAAGGACGCACTATGAAATCAGTGGTTTATTGACTGCATGAGATTCAAATCAATTTTTACAAAACCAACATTAATTTTCCATGATTCAGTGAATGTCATGCTTGCCTCTATTCCAGAATGTTCCTCAGTCTTATTTTAAGCAGCATGAGGCCTTGAAACTTAAAGAGCTTTTTTTTTCTTCTTCTTTTTTTCTTTTTTACCGAAGCTGAATTCTATTCACACGAGTTGGTGGAATGAAAGGCAGTTGTGTCGTATTGTCCCTCCGAGTCCTTTCACTGAAGGGAAGAAAGTTGTCACATGGTTTATCAAGGTTCTGTAAGTACAGATGTGTCTCTGGGACGTTGTCATGGATTCAAGGTTGCTTAGATTTTGAGTGACGGCCATGGAGAGAAGATTACAGCAGTTGCAGGGATATTTGTCCGAAATCTCAGCAGACGTCAATGCATGCACATTCAACATATACGTAACCGCTGACTTAGCATGTTAGCCTGTACAATGAAAGAGCGACCAGTTTATGTTTAAAGGGTTCGTTCGCGTAAAAATGAAATGAAAATTTTATGATATATTTTTTTTCCAAAGAACACAAAAGTAGATTGTTAGCACAACGTCCAGGCTGCTCTTGTACATACAATGAAAGTGGATGAGGACAAGAGCTGTTTTGCCCTAATAAAGACAAAAAGTACCATAAAAGTAGTCCATATGACACCATTTTCCAAGTTTTAAAATATATTAGCTTTGTGTGAGGAAATTATCAACATTTACATTAGTTTTAATAAATTATTAATTAAAGCATTTATTTTAATAAAAAATATCGTCAAATATTACAATTTAAAAGAAGTGTTTTATATTTTATAACTTATGTGTGTAATATATATATTAGCATCATTACTGCAGTTTTCAGTGACGCATGATCCTTCAAAAATCATGTGTCCCACATAAAGAAAATAACATCATAACGAATAATTGTTATTGTTTATTGTGTAACTTTTAACTCTTTCCCCTCCATTGACATTATTGTTTCCACTATTATGCGATAGGGGGCGCTATTACACATTTTTTGAAAGAGTACAGGATATCCTTATCAAAACACAGGTGAAGAAGAAGCGGAAACAAGGGATTAAAGAATTGCTTATGAATCTTGAAGTGTTTGACTTAAAAAAAGCTTTTTTGTTCAAAATGTTGCTTTTTTTATGAAACTTACTTGCATTCAAGTGTTGATAAAAAAGAAGACATTTTTGTTTAAAAGCTGATGCTCTGCTCTTTATTTTGATATATTACATATTCAGATTGAAAGTTTTGTGAAAATGAACAAAAATGTTGGCGGTGGCTGGCAACTTTATTTTTTATTTTTTATTTTAAGCTGTCGGGGAAAGGGTTAAGAGGGTCAAACAGCCCATGTTTCTCACATTTACAGCTACAACGCATTTTAAAAGGATAGTTCACCTCCTGTCATCAATGTCATCATTTCGTTCTCATACTCATGTCGTTCCAAACCTTCTTTTGTCGAACACAAACAAACATAGTTTGAAAAAAATGCCCGTGTTTTTTGTTCATACAATGAATTTCAAATGTTGTATGGACCCTATTGTCTTTCAAAATATATTCTTTTGTTTTCCACAGAAGAAAGAAAGTCATACAGGTTTGGAAAGACATGAATAAGACGGCTAACACACAAGAACTGCAGCTTCACCTATGTTCTCTCTCTTTCTCTTATACTTTTCTCTCTTTTTTTCTGGTGTATTGGCCTGGGTACACAGGAGAAGTGGTTTGATTTTTCTGTCATGGCTGTTTATAATGATTAATGCCCTGACTTGGGGCCACTCAGTGTAATTATGGCTCTTCAAGATTTTATTATTTTATTTGTCTGCTCTCCATCCTGCACTGACTCCAAGGGCCCACAGAAATCAGATACAGGACCGGAGCAAATGTCATCCACAAAAACATGCACCTTTTCAGTGATCTGGAGTCAGTTTTAATAGATATTTTCTTTTGGGTAACAACGGGAGGGTTTATATGAAACGTTTAACTTCCCCTACTTCCACTTTTTTTTAATTCTTCAGACTGAATTGCAATTATTCATTATGTTTAACACATCTGTTCATCTTATAGGCCTAATTAATATAGCATGCGCATCCATAGTCTTTTTGCATTGTGATGTTTGTTATTGTGTGAGTGTGGCACTTGCATACTATAGTTAAACTACAAATGCAGTGAGAGGAGACTAATCTCGCAGATCAATTCTGGTGATGTAGGCTGTCTGGAAAGCAGGTACGATCCATGTAGAATGCTGAGTGTTTCACCCAAATGAGTCTATAATGCATTTTACAAGCAAAGACTTATGTTGTAATTTGCATTAGAGTAAGGCTCTGTGTTTTGTTTCAAAGAAAGGCTGACATAAGGATTACATGTGTTTTTATGTTACATGCATAAGCTTAAAGGGGTAGTTCGCCCAAAAATAAAACATTCTGATGTCATTTACTCACCTTCAAGTACTTCTAAACCGGTAGGAATTTTGTTCTTCTTCTAAACAAAAAAGATATTTTGAAGAATATGGGCAACCAAACAGTTAAAGTTCAAATTTTCCTTGAGCTTATGACATCTAAGGCCCCGTCCACACTACTGCATTTTCGTTTAAAAACTGAGAATTAAAACGAATACGATCTCCGTCCACACCAGCGTTTTATCTGCATATTAGAAATGATCTCCGTCCACATTAAAACGACTGAAAACGCGGATCACGTGACCATTCACCAACACTGGGCATGCGCGTGCCGGTGTAAACAGTGGTTGGCGAATCAGGGAAGGATACGTCATGACTGATAACACCCAATCATTGAGCCAAGCGTCAGCCCCTGCGTCAGCGTTTCTGAAGTCCTACGTTTTGTCTCGTCCACACTAAAACGCCCTCCGGAGATTCAAAACGCAAAACGGAGCTGCAGCGTTTCTAAACTTCTCCGTTTTAGGTCTTTGTTTTTCCCGTTTTAGTCTGGACGGGAGGTGCAAACGTAGCAAAAGGTCTCCGTTTTTAAACGAAAACGCAGTAGTGTGGACGGGGCCTAGGAGGTCATCCTATTATAAGAATATCTGAAAATATAAGAAGTTCTGAAAAGTTTCAGAACTGAAAACGTCCTTGTTAGTCCAATAAAAGCTTTTATTGACACCAGGCTCAACAAACGACTCGTTTTTCAAAGTGGGGAACTATGACGTCAAAGAGGATACAACACCACCCCTGCAGAAGATCAACGCCTACTTCAACACGGCCTGTTTAGCCCCGCCCACCGATTCACGCATTACACGCATAGCTAAATAACATAGGCCTACCTCGTGATGACAAACCGGATCGAGCTACCGAGCAATAAATTTGCACTGACGGGTAAAAGTCATTATAATTGGCAAAACTGTTATCCACTCACAGCAGTGGGCGTTTACTTCCAAGTCTTCAATGGGAGACACCCATAAAAACCGAGCGTTTTTCAGCTAGGCTCAAAACTAGGGTACAAAATAGCCTATTACTTATTCATTTTGATGTTTTTTAATGTAAAAACCAATCAAACGTCATAAGTTGAACTTTTTTTTTTAAATTTAAAAAGCCAGTTCATTGACTTTCATCAATGGAAGTCAGCAGGGCCCAGCAACTTTTTACAGAAATTCTTCAAAATATCTTCTTTTGTGTACTGCAAAAAAAATAAATAAAAATTGGCACTTTAGTATCCCTTTAATAATCTAGCTCCGATTAGAGAGACAACACACTCAATTTTGTTTAACTTTTGTTCAGTTCAGTTAATTAAAATGAGCTAGAACATTTTGTCACAACTTAATTTCATTGTGTTCAATCCACCTAATATATTTAAAAATTAAGTTTACTCAATTAACCCAGGCAAAAAAAAAAAAAAAAAACGGCTTTTAAAAAAAGGCAAAAAATAAGTATTTTCAAAGTAGTCTTGGAATTTTGTACTTTTTCCCCTGTACACACGGTCCATTATGTGTTCGATTAATGTATTTAGCAGCTTTGACCTCCCTCTTTCCGAATGTTTTCTTCTGATCGCACCATGAAATGTATCGCCTATCCGTTCTTACAATCCGGTAGGAACCTCCTGCATATTCCCTGCAGTTTTGATCTTCTGAAATAAGAGAATTACTGCGGGATGCTGGATCTGAATAGCGAAGCATTTGATATGGTATTAGTTCAAGCCTGTGGTTTAATGTGCGGGATTATCGGCCATTGAGCAGTATATTCCACACTTGATCTCCCCTGCGTGTCTAGAGAGGGGGAGAGCAAGAGATAGATGGGAAACAGCAGCGAGCATCTTCCTCGGGATAATGAAACGTGTAAAGAGAAACAGATATTCCTTTGCTGCGTTTCCGAGGTGGTTTGTAAAAAACGTGAAAATATGCAGATGATCGCAGTAAACATCAGTGCAGTGGTGTGGTGAATTATGATCGTGTGCTCGTACTTCCAGAAGGCATCTCTGGTATATAGTCTGTTGGTGTGGCTGTGTGAGGTCAGAGTACAGTATATTCTCATTAGTATGTGAAAGCACGTGGTCGCGGGCTGTGATGTTAGCAGGAGTGTGTGAGCTCGGGAGCGGTGTAGCCTGCTGCATTTTGATTAGTAGTTCTTGCATGCGTCCGTTTCTGAAAGCCTGTTTGTTGTACAGGAGGATTAGGGGCCTGTTGTGCTGTGATAAAACATTGTCAGCTCAAAAACACACATGAAACGGCGAGTCTCTGTAGGAGAAAAGAAAAACGCTCCTCCCTGCATTTCCTCTATGGGTCATGGCGTGCGAATGGTCAATGGACCCCAACAGAAAAGATTTCTTAGACCTGTGACGTGTGTCAAGAACCAGCACGCAGCCAAGAGGAGTCCAAACGTTCTTCATTATTTACATTTCATTTCATTATGACTTGATTCAGTGGAACCAAAAAGATGCATATTTCTGGGACTGGCTGCTCTTTTCACAATGAAAGCACTATAAAGTGGTTCACACAAGTTTAGAATTAGCCTTTTGAGTCTGATCTTTTTAATTAATCGCACGATCCAGTTCACAAAACTGGAATTGAACTGCTTTGAATCTTTTGAGTCCAATCTTTTCAATGGGCCAGTTGATCCAGTTCACAAAATGAGTCTAAATTATTTTTTTCGCTAATTTAACTGACTTGGTATTTTCAGTTCGATCGTTTCAATGAGTCAGTTGATCCAGCTCACACCACCAATATATTTGTTCATTTGAGTCAGATCATTTTCATCATGATGATTCATGTGATCCAGTTCCCAAAATCAGTCTGAATGATTTGTTCACTAATTGGACTTATTTGATTCTTTTTAAATGGATCAGTTTGTCCAGTTTGCAAAACTGTTCTGAATGATTTGTTTACTAATTGGACTGCTTTGATTCTTTTGAGTCAGATCTTTTTAATGGGCCCTGCTCTCTAAATCAGTCTGAATGATTTGATCACTACATTAACTGATTTGGTTCTTTTGTTGGTCCCATTCACTAAACCAGTCTAATTTGTTCACGAGTTAGACTTTTCTTGTCAGATAATTTTTTTAATGATTCATTTGATCCAGTTCACAAAAAAACATTTGTTTTACAAAAATTGTGTACAAAACATTGATTTGTTTAATAATTAGCCTGATTTGATTCTTTTGAGTCAGATATTTTGATTGAATAGATTTATCCAGTTCACAAAATCAATATACATGAATTGTACACTAATTCAACTGATTATATTCTGTTCAGTCAGTTATTTTCAGTTAATCAGTTTATTCAGTTCACAAAACCCGTCTGCATGATTCATTTACATATCAGACTGGTTAGGTTCTTTTGAAGAAATCGATTGATCCAGTTCACAAAATTGATCTGAAGAATTCATGCATGAGAGTTTTATGGACCACATTTTTGCAATTTTTATGATGATGTTCAATCCTTTTTGGAGCTTGAAAGCCTCATTGCATGGAAAAGGTTGACTAGTAGAATTCTTTAAAATTTGTGTGTTTTTTTTTTAGGTTTTTTTTTTTATATATATATAAATGAAGTACTCCCAGATTTTGTTCTCAGACATTTGGACCCCACTGTAGGTTGAGACAGAAACCCATATAACGAGTCCATCCCGGGCAGGTTTAATCCCGTCTTCGGCTGGCTGGTGGCAGTCATGCATATTAACACTACGGGTTGTGTGGAGGAATGAATTTATGTCTTATGTCCATCGGCACTCATCTTTGGGAATCCAATTTGCATTGAAATGCATGCTGGGAAGGAGAGAATGGGAAAGGCAACATGTGTATGCGTGCGTGTCTTATCTCCCGTCGCTGTGTGCGGCACCTGTTTCAGCATGCCAGACCTCTGTCTTTGGGTAATTTTCATGGTTTCTAGTTGCTTAATATTAAACGTCTTGTTCCACCCTCGCCTGATAATCCAAAGCGCCGGCAGCCAAATGTTCCCTGGTCACGGCTTCATTAAATATAGACTTACAGATCGCCCTCGAGCTCATGGGATGGTTGTCTGAATTCCCAACAGAGTCTTCACTGGAGGGCCGAGGTAACGTCTTTATCTTCAACCACAAGTCCTGTATGAAAATGTCACTCATAAGGCTGAATCCCAGAACCAGACACTTGAACGTTTGAATGTACCTGAAGAAATATCTGTCAGCAGATTCTAACTGTCCATCTGTGTTCCTAACAGAACCTAATGTTGTTATCAATGACGCGCTGAAGTAAAAAATAAAAGTGTTGTGTATTTTGATGTGTATGTATGTACTGTATGTTAGCTTTGAGGCTATAGTGGAACCTTTCCATTGCACAAAAGCTTCTCCTTATAAAAATGTTCTGCACACTAAGAAAAGTAATTGTCCTTTTAAAAACGGTTCACTGAAAGGTTCAATGGGGAACCCAAATCATCATTGTTCTACACACTCAGAAAAAAGGTACAAAAGCTGTCACTGGGGCTGTACCTTTTCAAAAGGTAAACTTTTGTCCATTTTAGGTGCTAATATGTACATTCAGGTGCTAATATGTACATTTTAGGTGTTAATATGTACATTTTAGGTGCTAATATGTACATTTTAGGTGTTAATATGTACATTTCAGGTGATAATATGTACATTTCAGGTGCTAATATATACATTTTAGGTGCTAATATGTACATTTTAGGTGTTAATATGTACATACAGGTGCTAATATGTACATTTTAGGTGTTAATATGTACATTTTAGGTGCTAATATGTACATTTTAGGTGCTAATATGTACATTTTAAGTGTTAAAATGTACATTTTAGGTGCTAATATGTACATTTTATTTGTTTATCTGTACATTTTAGGTGCTAATAAGTACATTTTAAGTGTTAATATGTACATTTTAGGTGCTAATATGTACATTTTAGGTGCTAATAAGTACATTTTAGGTGTTAATATGTACATTTTAGGTGCTAAAAAGTAAATTTTAGGTGTTAATATGTACATTTTAGGTGCTAATAAGTACATTTTAGGTGCTAATAAGTACATTTTAGGTGTTAATATGTACATTTTATGTGCTAATAGGTGCATTTTAGGTGCTAATATGTACATTTTAGGTGCTAATATGTACATTTTAGGTGCTAAAAAGTAAATTTTAGGTGTTAATATGTACATTTTAGGTGCTAATAAGTACATTTTAGGTGCTAATAAGTACATTTTAGGTGTTAATATGTACATTTTATGTGCTAATAGGTGCATTTTAGGTGCTAATATGTACATTTTAGGTGTTAATATGTACATTTTAGGTGCTAAAAAGTACATTTTAGGTGCTAATATGTACATTTTATTTGTTTATCTGTACATTTTAGGTGCTAATAAGTACATTTTAAGTGTTAATATGTACATTTTAGGTGCTAATATGTACATTTTAGGTGCTAATAAGTACATTTTAGGTGTTAATATGTACATTTTAGGTGCTAAAAAGTAAATTTTAGGTGTTAATATGTACATTTTAGGTGCTAATAAGTACATTTTAGGTGCTAATAAGTACATTTTAGGTGTTAATATGTACATTTTATGTGCTAATAGGTGCATTTTAGGTGTTAATATGTACATTTTAGGTGCTAATATGTACATTTTAGGTGCTAAAAAGTAAATTTTAGGTGTTAATATGTACATTTTAGGTGCTAATAAGTACATTTTAGGTGCTAATAAGTACATTTTAGGTGTTAATATGTACATTTTATGTGCTAATAGGTGCATTTTAGGTGCTAATATGTACATTTTAGGTGTTAATATGTACATTTTAGGTGCTAAAAAGTACATTTTAGGTGTTAATATGTACATTTTATGTGCTAATAAGTACATTTTAGGTGCTAAAAAGTACATTCTAGGTGTTAATATGTACATTTTATGTGCTAATAGGTCCATTTTAGGTCCTAATATGTACCACTAAGGTACCAATATGCAGCCTTTGGGTACAGAAGTGTACCTTTTGAAAAGCTACAGCCCCAGTGACAGCTTTTGTAACTTTTTTTCTAAGAGTGTATGGCATAAAAATATACAGTAACCTGTGTGTGGTTTCCCCCCTCTCTTTTATTGTCCACCAGGTGAAAATTGTTAGTCTGTTCATACCTGTTCTCAACAAAGTACATGATTTGAGGTGTCCGCACCTCAAGCTGCATGCCCATGTTTAATATGTTGGAAGTTTGAGCATATGTATGGGCAATAGTAACAATGATGTAATTGCTTTCAAGCATTGCAAATAAATAAACCTATATGAAATGAATTGAAATGCATAATAAATATTACAAAAACAAACCACACATTTGGAGCCTCACTTCTAAATCAAATTTATGTTAATTAGATCACATTGTCAATGAAAGCTTCTTGTCTCCATGGCTTGAAAACTGCTCAAATGTTGTAAAAGGAAGTTTGCCTGCCATTATTGTAATTGTTCTGTAAAGGCGTTGGTTCTAATTAGGATATGCAAATCGTCCTCTCACACTGTTAAATTATGATGGATGGTTTATCAGAGTTCAAAGGATTAAGCTGTCACTCCCTTTTGTTTTTTCTATCGAGTTTATCGGTTCAATTTCCACAGCAAGAGAAGACGGCGAAACACGAAATGTAATTTCTTAACCCCTTAGCCTCTTAGCACTGTGGTCTTAGCCACATTGGATTAAAACGAGTCCCTCTTTGTCTTTAATTAATGATGCTTGCTAAGGAGTAGAACAGACCCCTCACCTTCAGTATTAAATGTCAGCGCGTATCTCGTCCCGCACTGTTGACATGAATGATACCTCAAATCATGGTTTGGTTTTACAAAGAGGGTCCTGAGCCATATCTTAAGACCAGAAAATCATAAAAATCGAGCGCACTCAGAAAAGCATACGCTCCAAAATAAAATAAAGGTTTTTTTTTAATGGCATCTACTGGATGGTTCCATGAAGAACCATTAACATTCATTCCATAAAAGGTCTTTATAGTGTAAAAAGGTTATTGGGAAATGGTTCTTTTAAGATCTTTGGGGAACCAAAATGGCTATTGTATGGCATTGTTGTGAAACCTCGTTTTGTAACATTTATTTATATAAGTGAAGCAACCCCAAAACAACATCCTTGCGACTACCCAAATCTGTGGATTTTTAAACAGGCAAAACGTAAATATAAGCTCAGTGTGTCATTTACACATAGGTTTTAAATATGATACAACAGATTTCTTGGCTCAAAATCCAGAAGCCTCAATTCATTGGCTTGGTGGAAACCTCATATTGAGGACCAAAGCCATTAGCCAATAGCGGTTCACTCGATGGCACGATCCTCGCGACTCTGCCAGCTTCATTAGCCGGGCTTCTAATTTACCCCGTGGACTGATTACTGTCTGGCCGGGATGACCTGGACTCTATATATCCAATGAGTGATGGATATTATAGCAGCTTGGCAGAAGACTCTAATGCCAAGAGATGAATTTTCAACTACAGCTTAATGTAGTACAGAGAACATCTATCATGGCTCGTGGGCATGCTGGCACTTCTGAAGAACGACAAGCCTCTGCTACATGTGTAAAATGTAGTATGGAAAAGTGAGAATAGGAAGATATTAGTGCGAAGTGATAGATGATTGACTTTATTTTGTAGTGTAAAACCCCCTTTTTTTGTGGTTCAAGTAGACTTCATTTTCCCTACTGCACGGCACAATTTCAAACGTGTATGATTAAATATGAATTTAGCTCCACTTCAAAGCCCCTTGGGAGAGGGAAGCAGAAATAACACTATTGAATTTGTGTCATGAATTTCTGTAGAATATGGTCATAATTGTCTTCTTTATGTTGTTCTACACTGAAATTATAGCCGCAGAGCATATTTTATAGCAGCAAGAGTCTGTTGGGATAGTCGGAGCGAGGCATATTTGTAAGTCTGCCTCTACTGTGTAGGTCTGTTCCCTTAGTACGCTAATTATTAGCGGCTAATGGAGGTGTCCCGAGGTCATGTACCCATGATGGAGTCATTATGGCCATCGAATCTGAATGGTAACTGCTTCAATCCAAATTCATTTTCTCCTTTTTTTTTTTATCCATGCAGGATTTGGTCACCAATGTGTCTCCACGTATAGTGCGCGGAACGACTTCTGGACCGCTGTTTGGACCGGGCCAGAGCTCCTTCCTCAACATTGAGCTGATCAGTGAAAAGACGGCTGCCTACTGGTGCCACAGCGTTACGGAACTCAAAGCTGACTTTCCTGACAATGTAAGCACAGATCACATGACTTTGACATCCAGAATGGTAAATTTTAGTATATATGTTGCTTTGAATGTGTTTAAAGTGGTGGAATAATACTTCAGCTTAAGGCACAATGCGTCGTCTGTCTCTGTGCTCACCGAGAGTGAAATATTGCATGAGGATGAATGACCTCTTCATCTTCATATTTGATGTTTGCAATGTTTCCTCTAAGCTGTGCATTTGTGCTGTTCTGATGTTGCTTCCGTGCAGACCAAACGAAATCCACACAGAGGACAGACTCTGAAATGTGTTTGAGCTTGAGAGCTTTTGAATCAGACCCACATCAATGGGCAGCATTTCAGGAGTCCATCTGCATGTCCACTGATTTTCAGCATTTATGTTTACACGACAACGACAACTAAAACAGACGACAACATTTACATTTACATTTATTCATTTCGCTGACGCTTTTATCCAAAGCGGCTTACAATTGCTATATATGTCCTCTGGAGCAACTAGGGGTTAAGTGTCTTGCTCAGGGACACATTGGTGTCTCACAGTGGATTCGAACCCGGGTGTCTCACACCGAAGGCATGTGTCGTATCCACTGCGCCATCGCCACCCCACAACGTTGTCAAAGCGATCCCTGTTCACGCGGATCTGCGAAAATTGATAAAGAGGCTGTATTTGTTGGCGGTCACTTTGTCAATAAACACCCCGTGAACGTTTAAAACGCATACACGTGTACACATCACAAATTCACGTTTTTGGTGTTTACATGGAGACAGTAAAGGCATCGTTTTCAAAACGTTGCATTTTCAGGCCCCTATCGTTGTCATTTAAATGAATGGCCAAAAGGCATACAAATTTTTCTGTTTTTCCCGAAAATGGTCTACACGAGAACACTCACGGGTGAAAACGTCAACATATTTTATCGAATGTGCCTTTCGGCGTTTTTGGGCTTAAAAACGCAAAAAATTAAACCACCCTCCAGAGTGGAAATCTTAAAAACACTCCACCGTCGCGTTTCCGTCTAAAAGGTAAAAATGCAAATGTCTGCTGGACAGTGAAGGTTGTACGCAGGCGTGCGGACTTGGTTTTGTTGTGTGGCAGTGCTTCACATTGCCACCTAGCTGCCTGGAGTGCATACTACATCAAATTTCGCACACTTTTGCGTCACCATATGTACGCAGATTTCCCACCCATAACGCTCGTCTAAATGCAGAATAAAAAGTGATAACGCAACGCCACTTTTACGTTTCTCTTCAGATTGTTTCCATGTAAACATAGCCTTAGTTTTATACATTTTTGAAAAACGTATATTATTTTCAACAGTAATTTGGATTTAATGACTAATAGACCTGTGACATCAAGAAAAATAATAAAAGTAATATATATATATATATATATATAATATACATGGCCACATGGTGTAACTCTCCAACCCTACTGTATATATAGTTACTTTATCAAATTAAGCTCTACCAGTGTGTGATAATTTTGTAGGTGGTCTTTGTAAATAGGTTTAACTGTATGTCTTGTGAACTGTGAACTTCACATGTCTGGCTCATGGGATTTCTGCTTGTGTCTGAAGGGTCTGCCTTGTAGCAAAATATGTAATACTCTCCTATACTCCTTTATCTACCTATAAAAACATTTAGAAGGACCATTATATTG